>NW_019154085.1:92640871-92691737 GCF_002288905.1 Enhydra lutris kenyoni | reverse complement strand
GGTTCTTGTTCTTTCTTTTATTAATGTGTTGTATTACATTGATTGATTTGCGGATGTTGAACCAACCTTGCAGCCCTGGAATAAATCCCACTTGGTCGTAGTGAATAATCCTTTTAATGTACTGTTGGATCCTATTGGCTAGTATTTTGGTGAGAATTTTTGCATCTGTGTTCATCAAGGATATTGGTCTGTAATTCTCTTTTTTTATGGGACCCTTTTCTGGTTTTGGGATCAAGGTAATGCTGGCCTCATAAGATGAGTTTGGAAGTTTTCCTTCCATTTCTATTTTTTGGAACATTATCAGGACAATAGGAATTAATTCTTCTTTAAATGTTTGGTAGAATTCTCCTGGGAAGCCCTCTGGCCCTGGGCCCTTGTTTGTTGGGAGATTTTTGATGATTGCTTCAATCTCCTCCAAAAAATTATATCCTATTCTGTCTTTCTCTTCAGTTTATTTACCTAAATTTGCTCAGAACTCAAGAGACTAAGAGGAGTGCTATTATTGGTCCCTTAAATCTTACCAGTCTTATTGCCTAGTTTTCTGCTTTTAGATTTAAGAACTTTCTTTTTGTGAATGCATATTACATTGAGGTTTAAACAACTTAGATTTCTACCTAGGGATGGATAATTAACAAGGCCCCTATTTAAATTTCAAAATAAAGTGGTTATTCACTTATTTCATTGCCTTATGTGTTATATGTTCATTATAAGCCAGTAGTGACCATTTGGAAATGCAGTTCTTCTCATTTCCTAAAGTTTTGTCTGAATTTCCTAAATCATCAAACTCTGTCAACACCTTCAGAGAGAAGGATCTCTGTGGCACCTGGGTGGCTCAGTCAGTTAAGTGTCTGACTCTTGCTTTCAGCTTGGGTCATGATCTCAGGCTCCTGGGATCAAGCCCTGAATTGGTCTCCACAGTTGGTGGGAAGTCTGCTTGAGTATTCTCTCTCTACCGCTCCTGCTCATCCCCCTAGCTCTCTCTCTCTCTCTCTCTTTCCCTCTCAAATAAATAAAAAATCTTAAAAAAAAAAAAAAAAAAAGGAAGGAAGAGAAGCATCCCTCTGTTGAAGTCAAAAAGTACTGAAAGTGGAAAAGGACAAGACAGAGCCTTGTTCTACAGTGGAGCAGTCTGGGCTGATAAAAACTTCATCACTGAAGTGGGCAGAGCCTGGGGAACTGATCCAGCAACCATGACTGGCTGCCTGCAGGAGGTTGGTAGTTACTAGGAAAGTCAGTTCTTTGTTCTTTTGGAATTTGTATTATGATAAAGTAATACTAAAATTGAAAGTGGTGTCAATCCAGAGGGAACAAAATAAATAAGAAATCTCCCAGTCAGATTATATCTGGTAACATCATTAGACCTCCAAATTAAACTACAATGCTTGGTCTTTTAGTTATGAGAGCCAGTAAATATACTATCTTGCTTCAAGAAGTTGGGAGTATATCATAAAGTATCTCATTTAGATTGAAGCAGGAAAATAAAAATTAATTATTTAAAAGAGAGGAAAGTTAATACAGGGAATTGGTTCCCCAGGTGATAAAAGAGCTGAAAGCCAAAAGGGATGGTGAAGCAACCTGAGGACTGGCAACAGCAGCAGGATTCCTATAAGCAGCAAGTTATTGGAGCCCAACAGCCAGGGTTACCTGGAGGAATTTGAAACCATAGACTTGCTTCTCTGCCACCAAGCTCTGATCCAGGGATACTAACTAAACAGGAACAGATTTCAAAACAAACAAGTCAAGGTCCAGCACAGACAATATTTGTAAATTAGCTAATATCTTATTTCAAGGTGTCATATGCTTTCCAACCAGAAAAGAGAGTACACAAGAAGTACTTGCTCACTGCAACCATTCTTTTCCTCATTTCTCTCATCCAAACCATAAGAAATAAAGAAAATGAATACTATATTTTTCAAAACTCTCCAGGTAATTCAGATTATGTTTGTACCACCTCTCATCCTTTCATCCTCCTTACCTGGAAACACTGTTCTACTTCATGTCAAAATTCAAAATTTGAGCAATGGTGTACTTAAATGCTGCTATTCTTAATGATTTTCCCTCCTTCCCTAATTTAAAATTTGAAGGAAAAAAACTAACATATGAACAAATCCAAAGAAATGGTTTCTAAGGTAAGGACCCCAAGACCATTGAATCCATATTTTTTCTTAAGAATACCAGAGCTTCATACCAGACAGTTCATTAAATCAAGAGAAAACAAAATTTGAAGAAAGCACCATGGCTTTATGTGCGTTTCAAAACTAAACTCTTTTTAAGATATAAATTGATTTGTATGTTTTAGAAGGGGGAAAAGTGCACTCCTTGACCTCTCGAGTGCATAATTGGACACCTTGGCACCATCTGTAATGATTTGGCCCCAATCCTACTTATAATAGTAAAAGTAGAGGCAGCAGAACCCAGGTCTGAAACTAGGGAACAATTAGTTCCATCCATTAGTGGAAATTTTATGAGTTCAGTAAATGAGGAGTGTCTGGTTGAGTGCTTAGGAGGAAAAGGGGAATTTGGTATAGGAAAGCTGTAATATACTACTTATTTGGAACCTTATCAGGAATCTTAAGGTCATCCATCTGCCTTCCAGCCCCAAAGAAATACAACCCTGCAAAAACCTCTCTGGCCATTTGCAACCTGCCTCACTAAGCTTTCCCTTAGGGCCTAAAACACTGACCCTTATGCTGACTCAGGCAGACAGATTATCCTTAGGCCTTTTCAGCATCCACATATCTAGCCTCATCTGTCCTGAACAGAATATGAGGCTAAGATAATATCCATGGATATGCCTAGGCTACAGTAATCAGATTGAACCCTTATTCTGGGAGGTGGCATTTGGGCAGTTAATTAAGGGAGAATGTAGGGTTCCTGAGATGACCAAGAGAGTTACCTAAGTGAGAATTCAGAAACCTGAAGTCTGGTGTGATGACACATGATCAGAGACAGAAGAGAGATTCAGACATTAGTGGCTGTGACAAATCTTTTCAATAACACCTTCCCAGGATGCCTGGGTGGTTCAGTCTGTCAACTGTCAGATTCTTGATTTTGGCTCAAAAGCCAAAGGTGGTGAAGACCTCAGGGTCATGAGATCCAGTCCTGTATAGGGCTTCAAGCTCAGTGGGGAATCTGCTTGAGATTCCCTCTCTCCTTCTCTTTCTGCCTCTTCCTCCACCTCACGCTCTAAATAAATAAATAGGCAAAGGAAACAAAAGTGAAAATGAAGTTTTGGGACTTCATCAAGATCAAAAGCTTCTGCACAGCAAAGGAAACAGTCAACAAAACAAAGAGGCAACCCACAGATTGGGAGAAGATATTCGCAAATGACACTATAGACAAAGGGCTGATATCCAAGATCTATAAAGAACTCCTCAAACTCAACACACACAAAACAGATAATCATGTCAAAAATGGGTAGAAGACATGGACAGACACTTCTCTAAAGAAAACATACAAATGGCTAACAGACACATGAAAAAAATGTTCATCATCATTAGCCATCAGGGAGATTCAAATCAAAACCACATTAAGTGGTTCCCACCTTACAACAGTTAGAATGGCCAAAATTAATAAGACAGTAAACAATAAGTGTTGGAAAGGATGTGGAGAAAGGGGAACCCTCTTACACTGTTGGTGGGAATGCAAGTTGGTGCCGCCACTTTGGAAAAAAGTGTGGAGATTCCTTAAGAAATTAAAAATAGGGCACCTGGGTGGCTCAGTGGTTAAGCCTCTGCCTTCAGCTCAGGTCATGATCTCAGGGTCCTGGGATCGAGTCCCACATCAGGCTCTCTGCTCTGCAGGGAGCCTGCTTCCTCCTCTCTCTCTCTCTCTGCTTGCCTCTCCGCCCACTTGTGATATCTCTCTGTCAAATAAATAAAAAATCTTAAAAAAAAAATTAAAAATAGAGGTTCCCTATGACCCTGTAATTGCACTACTGGGTATTTACCCCAAAGATACAGATGTAGTGAACAGAAGGGCCATCTGTACCCCAATATTCATAGCAGCAATGGCCATAGCTGCCAAACTGGAAAGAGCCAAGATGCCCTTCAAAAGATGAATGGAAAAAGAAGATATGGTCCATATATACAATGGAGTGTTATGCATTCATCAGGAAGGATGAATACCCAAATTTTTATCAACATGAACGAGACTGGAGGAGATTATGCTGAGTGAAGTAAGTCAAGCAGAGATAGTTAATTATCATATGGTTTCACTTACTTGTGGAGCATAAGGAATAACACGGAGGACATGGGGAGATGGAGAGAAGAAGTGAGTTGGAAATCGGAGGGGGAGACGAACCATGAGAGACTGTGGACTCTGAGAAACAAACAGGGTTTTGGAGGGGAGGAGGTGGGAGGGTTGGGAAGGCCCGGCGGTAGATATTAAGAAGGACACATATTGCATGGAGCACTGGGTATGGTACATAAACAATGAATCTTGGAACACTAAAAAAATAAAATTAAATTCAAAAAACAAAAATGAATAAATAAATAAATAAATAAAATATTTATTTATAATAAAATTCAAAAATGAATAAATAAATAAAATAAAAGTAAAAAACCACATCTTCCCCACCAACCTGGAAAGTGTTCCTCAGGATGCCTGATTCTGACATCACTTATTCCCTGGGGATATCCAAGATCTCAGAATGCACTGAGGATCACATAGTGGGCAGCTAAAAGTCCTCAAAGATCTTTATCTCTTTCTTATATTGATGCTATCCATCTATTTATTCATTTATTTCTTTGGCATTGCCTTTCCTTCCTCTCCACACTCACTTTCATTATCAGAATAGGTTTCAACTGCAAATAAAAAAAATTAAGGGGTATTTTAAAGTTCTCTCTCCATAGTATATTATATTTTGAAGGGCTAGTCTTCATAGGGTATTTGGTACTTTTTAATAATGATGAAATCATCTTGCCAATTGCAAAGACTTTATAACCCAATCATTTCTCTTAATTTACTTCCTTCCTAATTTGTAAAATAAAATTGTTTGTTTTTATTGATTAATCTATAATTGATAATCCCACCTTATTTAAAATTGATTAAATTTTCTTTGTAAGGACAGGTATATTTTATTAAAATAATATAATTTAATGTGTTTAAGAAAGAAGAAAGCAAAATAAGGATAAGACATAAAATGCTGCTGGTGATAAAGCTAATGCCAAAACCACACACACACACACACATACAAGAGTATACACTGAGATCAAAACAATTGCATTGCAATAAGTGGCCTAGGAGTTTATCTCTAAGCTAACAGAGAACATAAAAAGGCAATCATGGCAGCTGATCCATCAAACAATTTATAGGGTCCATTAGATAAAAGCAGCCAATCCTGACATGAAAACTGAAACAAAATCCTCTCATAAAATATAATAAAATACTTATCAATAACAAACATACCAAAAACACAGTTAGAATATTTTAGGGCCATTTCTTGAAGTACTCTTAGATATAAGCTTTATTATCATGATAAAGCCCAATTCTACCAAAGAGGTGAAGCTAGTTCACAGTTATAGGGGTTAGCTCTATGCTGGCATAATTAATAAAGGAATAGGTTTAAGACTGTGTGGAAGTAAGAATGGATGCTTAAAGTATGATAAATCTTCTTTAAAGGTTAATTCTCTCATTTAGACTTTGACAGCTATAAGGGGCAATGAGTTTGCTCTCTAGCCTCTGGACTTCTGCTCTTTTGTGTTGTTAGTTAAAAACTAGCCCCTATGCCTTAACAGTAGAGGTAGGGTTTTATAAGACAGCATTTTCATAAAAATCTCACCTTACAAGGACATATACCTAACTGGAATATATCCTGCATCTGCTCAGGGATTAATGAAGGACAGGATCAAAGTTTTCCTTATGCATTTTTTTGGATCAACGTTGATATTCAGACCACAGCATTGTCGAGATCCCAAAGTTCTATTACATTTAATTTTGCTCCAATAAGTTTGTCCTGGAAAAATGTCAACATGATTATTAATAACTTCATGTATTCATTCATTCAATAAATGTCTATGAGCCCCTGTTATGCTTCAGACGCTCTTCTAGGTGCTGGAGAAATATGGCACAAAACAGACAAAAATCCTATCTTCAAGGATCTCACCTTCTAATGAATTGGTCACAAACAAATTTCAATAAAACATTCTTTGAATATTTGGTTTTGAGAAAGCCTATTTCTAAGCACAGCCTTCAAAATAAACTGTTTTAAAAGCTAAACTACATCTCATTGTCTAACACAGAGCTCTTCTTAAATTTAGTGTCTTTTTTGTGGTCATTTTGGAGACCAGGATTTTTCTTGTCATTTTTATGTTATCTGAGGAAATGTTATAGTATATTTTTATTAAGGAACTTCCAATATGAATACTTACTACAAATACACAAAGTCATTACTTTTGCAGCATTACATTAATGGTGGCATTTTGTATATTCTTGTGTGGCATATTTTAATATTTTATTCAATATTGAAAACTGAATTTTTTTCAGTTTTCCAAGAAACTCATCTCAAAAGTCTGTTTCCAATAACAAGTGCTTATCAAATCTGACAGTTTTATAAAACATATTTCATATTTTATCTTCTGTGATTAGTTTTTGCAAATTAATGCTAATTTCTATGTTCTCTATGTCTGGTGTATACATTAAATTCTTATAAATCAACCAAATAGGTGCTTCTGTTTAGTGAGAAATTGACATTAATCAAAGATATTATCAAAGAAGTGAGAAATAGATTATAATTTCATTAAACTCAGATTTTTAAAAAGATACCTAATTCATAAAATAATACTGGATTATAATGTGCAATAATTTAGAAAGAGTATTTATGCCCAGATTTATAGACTAAATTGCACTAGTGCTTCAAAGAGAGTTGTAATACTCCATTTTGTCTATTATTTTGTAAAAGCTATATCATAAATTATATAACTCAAGCGTCTTGGAAACTATATAATTTATATGAAATAGTTCACATAATAGTTAGTATTAGAAATGTGCTATATTAATGCAATGCTTTTTTAGGAAAAAGAGTTTTTAAGTCATGAAAAGGGACAAAAATAGGAAGAATCACTGAAGGGATATAAAACAGTCTCCTAAAGCACAAAATGCTATAAATGTGATTTTTTTTTTTTTTGGTCACAGCTATTTGTCATAGTAAATATTTAGGTACATTAATTTAAAGGACTGTATATAATTTAAAATATGGCAAAAATGAAGATCTATTAAATGAATATAAAAACTCCCAAGGGGGCTTTATTTTAGGCAAAGTAGTAATTAGGTGAATTTATAAGGAGGAAAACTGGCTCTTTTAAGACAGAATTTTTCCAAAGACAAAAATGCAGACCAGGTAAAAAGAAAGCAGAGATTTACGAGAGCAATTATGAAATTTGAACTCATATTACATATTTTAAAATGACACCAAAAAAGATCTTTAACAAATGAGATTAGAAAGAAAATAGCAATAGCTAACATGTATTGATGCATTGAGCCCTTAGTTTCTGTTCTAGTCACTTTATATGTGTTGTGTTGTTGTTTGTTTTGTTTTTAGACACTGTTCATTTTCTGCCAACCTTATTTCCATTTTGTTTGCATTTGTAGAAGAGCAGCTTAAAACCACTCAATCCTTGTTCCTACCCATTCAGTGGCCTGAGCAGCGGGAGATGCAGACCAGTCTTCGGGGGCCAGCTGGGCGTTCCAGTCTTCAGTAAGGAACTGTTGACTAGGCACCAAGGGCACGTGCATACCTTCAGACCAATCTGTGACTTCAGGTTGAGTAGTAGTGAACTCAGGAGCTGGAGCCCTCCATTTCACCCTGACATTCCTCCCTGGTCACAGGTTTTTCAGCAGAAGCCTGCTCTTCTTTTTCAATTTCTTTAGGATCTCTGTAGAAGTAGAGATCAGGCCTGACCTCCCATGGTTTTTCACAGGAAATGGTGCCACACATGTGTTGAACTTCTGGGACCAGCATCCACCACATCAGACCTACTGAGGTAGCTCCCTTGTTACAAGAGATAGCAATGTCCACATAGCACAGAGGAGAGTCTGTTAAACAGCAGTGCTAGACAGGTTAACATAGGACCACCTCTGTGAGAGGCTGGTGGTCAGCTCTGGGATCAGGAACCACCAAAGTCCCAGTTCCAGGAAGACTGTCAGGATCTGGGTAGTAAAGGTACCAGGAATAATGCTGTCAACAATAGGAGTGGCTCCAGTAGCAGCAGCAAATTTCAGCACAGCTCGCTGGCCAGTATTCTTGGATGATATGACACTAACGTCAGCTGGGTTTTAAGTGTAACAACTGTAGGAGCTGCCAACAGAAGCCTCTCCCTGGTTCTCTTCAGATATATGGTGTAGATGCCATTACATTTCCTTTTGTAAATGCACACTTCTATTTGGAAGTCAAGTTTGGTGCCACCTAAGGGGATTCCTGCTGCAAGACATTTGAGGACACCCTCCTCCTTCATTTGCAGGACATCAAGGGCTCCAGACATTGTGAAAGTTTCCCTTTAAGTTACAACGGGAACTCAAAACAATGCAACAATGCCATAGGACCCCTCCCTGGGTAGCACTGGAAAAAAGACTCATTAGTCTTCACAACCCTCCAGAATCAGCACTATTATTATCTCTATTTTGCAGATAAGGAGACTGAGTCACAAAGATTCAGAAAAACTTGTTCAAGTTCGTCAGCTAGGAAGTTGTACTCAGATATTCTGGATCCAGAACCACTATGATATGCCTATTACAGCAAATATTTTTAAAAATCATATTTAAAATGAAAAATAGAGGCATATTCTGTAAGTTAGTTAGACACTAGTGTCTATTATATCTTGTATCACTCAGAAATTTGGAAATGAAAGGAAAGATGGGGAAAAAAGGATGGAGGTAATTTCGTAAGTGATGAATCACTAAATTCTACATCTGAAACTAACATTACACTGTATACTTAACTAACTGGAACTTAAATAAAAATCTGGAGAAAGAAAAGTAAGTAAATAAATGATAAGATTGAAAAAAAATAAAATAGAGAAAAAACTATTTAAACTGTCTCCCTAAAAAATTTTTGGTGTGCAGATAATCTAAATAACTGAAAATCATTTTTAGTAGTTTCTGGTTATCTTAGGGAACATATGTGTTTATGAATGCACACACATGTATCCTATAATTATAATATATTACATGTACATATATGTACATATAATGTACATAATATATTGCACATACACATATATTTGTGTCATATATAATACATGGTATGATGTGTATATACATATATACTTATGCATATATCAATACTTATAAATCTTCAATAAATATCTGTTGACTGAATGAAAGAATGGATATATACATACAAATTTTTTGGAAGCTATACATGCACTGTTCAAAGACCTCCAATAAAGAGGCACCTGGGTGGCTCAGTTGGTCAAGCATTGATATGAGCTCAGGTCATGATCTCAGGGTGGCTCAGCTCTCAGCTGGAATCTGCTGGAATTCCTCTCTGTACCTCTGCCTCTACCCCTCCCCCTCTCATGCTCTTTCTTTCTTTCAAATACATACATACATACATACATACATATATACATAAATACTTACATGAATCCACCCAAAGCAATACAACAGCTATTACCCAAAGAACAAGATTTGCTGGTGTTTTTATGGGGGGTGGGCACTGTTTTTGTTTTGTTTGGTCAAAAGTCTCATCCAATGAATGTCCAGTTCCCCAATTAAGTACATGGAAAATCAGAGCATCACCACAGTCAGATGATAAACACAACTACCTATATTTCTTACTTTTGAACTTAAGTGCCATCTTCCACCAAAACTCTTTCATTTACTCTGTAGATCTCTCTCGACAATCATGCAGCCATAATTTAAGTAAGTATTAAAACTAAAATTCTCTTAGAAATAATCTTTCTCTCCACTCTTCTCTTTGCCTTTCAGTAATTACTGTACCTGTGGGTAGGTGGTATAAAGGCTATGAAGTATTTTAACAGATTTTTTTGGTTTCATGATTAACTGATACAAAACTGAAGTGTTACCCTTCTTACATGTAATCAAGTAAAGATTATAGTTTTGATTAGCCATTGAATAAGTCCAGAAACATAATCAGATACTTGCCTATTTTGTCAACCTCTGATTTAGAGTCTTTATTGCAATTGAATGGCCCTAATCGACTAACAAATAAGATATCTGATTTAAGTAGACAAGGAATAAAATGGTTTTGCTATGAAAAGTTTCCTTCTCCCTTATGCAAAGAGATGAGTTAAAACCTTCTTAATGGTCCATTAAAGACCGTAAGCATTTGATATGTAAGGAAAGATGACTTTCAGTGTTCTAAGTTAGAATCTTTATTTTATCATCTAAATCAAAAATATTTCTTGGACTCTTGCAATATAAAGCACCAAAGGAGGAAGAATCATAATCTCTACCTAGAAATGTTCATCTCATTAGAAAAATAATGCTACTAGATAAGAAAAAGTAGAAAATTAAAATTTCTATTGAAGTATAAAATTGTGCCATACAGACAAAAAATCTTCATTTTCTATTTTTGTCACTCTCAAGATCTTTTTATTCTTTTAATAGCTCCTCTACCTTCAAATATTGGGTATATTTATGGCTAATTTTTCAACCCTTTTCTCTACACATTTCTCCAATGATCTCATGCTTTGCCATAGCTATGAAATCATACAGATTTAGTGCTTCCTGAATGTACTTGCCCAGTACAGACCTCAGACATGAGGGCCTCCTGACTATTCTATACATCTGCTTAAATAGCTCAAATGTTCCTGAAATGTAGCCTCTCCAAAACTGATCTCTTGATCATCCTTCCCCACACTAAATTTGCTCCATCTCTAGATTTCTCAATCTCTATACTGCTAAAGCCAGAAATCTGAGAATTGTCTTTGATATCTTACCACTTCTCCTTGACTCCTGTATTTAGTCCATTATAAAGTCTTGTTAATTTGACTTCCAAAATATTACTTAAATCCATTTATATCCTCTTATCATTCTGATTGCTAACCTGGCCTCCCAGCACTTGTCCTTTTTTGCCCTCCTCCATCCTCCATCCATTCTCCACATGGCAGCCCAAATGACCAAATTAAAATGAAAATCTCATGATGTTCCTTTTTCTTAAGTCTTCAAGAACTTCCCAGTGTTTAAGATAAAGTATGAGTAAAATCTAAATCATATACCTTGCCACCTTTATTCCTCAAATAAAATTGTTATTTTTTTATAAAACATTATTATTTGTTAATTTTCTTTTCAATGTTAAACATAGTTTTATTTGGATTGTTAAAATATTTCTTATGGGTAGTTTTCATTTTTGTTTTGGTTTTATTGGATTGTCTGTTTATGCACCCATACTAGACTTTAAGCTTCATGAAGCAGGGATCATGTCTCCTTAGACACACGATCTCATTTAATCCTCAAAATAACTCTATTTTATTTATTATCTCTATTTTATGAAAATGCCTATTTGAGGAAAATGGCTTAGAGAAGATGAGTGGCTTTCCTGAGGACATACACCTGATCTAATGAAAAATTTGATTTAAGACAAGATCTATGGGAAGCTGAAGGCTATATAATTATCTGTAGTATTGTATCATCTCCCACAGGAGATGTCCAAAAGCACAGCTGTACTAGGGAACTTCCTTCTGTAAATTATTAATGAGCTATAATCAAGATAAAAGGAAGGAAGGAGGTCTCAAAAATGTCAAATGTCAAACAATTCATTAAGTGAATGATTATAAGGGAGGTAGGGTAAGAAACTGCCCCACTTTGGGGGTGGGGCAGGGCACATAGTTCATTTATATATAAAAACTTCAAGTGCTAAGAGCCTTCAGAAAGATGACCCAAATCCCAATTCCTCTCTTTCAGTTTCCTAATATGTAAATACTTTTAAGAGAGTTAAGAATTAAATAAGGCAATAGGTATGATGTATTTAGCATGATTTTACAATCAAATACTTATAGTATAGTATATTCATTAGTCTTTTTTCAACACAGTTGTACAATCGCATAGTGAGGGAAGAGACGCTGGAGAATGTGTTGTCAGTTTTAAGTCTGAGGGTGCTTATGGTTAAGTAGCAGTGAATATAGAGTAATTCCAGTCAAGGAAAATGGAATCTCCCAGGTTCAGGAATTGGAATGAGCTCCAATTCCCTGTACTTGATGATGACTCCCTATAGAACCTATGGAGAACTTTACAGATGAATTCAACTCATGGTTCTTTTAAGCCCTGATGTTATCCTTCTTACTTTATTCTGTATACTTAAGTCTCTCCTATAGTATTCTTCAAGGACCCCCTAGTGCCTTGCCCTTACGAATCCATCTCAGAACGCTAGTTCTTATACCTACATCCTTTGTTCCCCTTCTTGGAGCCACTTCTGCCAGGGCTGCCTGCTTGTACTGAGACATATCATCTCAGGGAATATTGGATTTCCTATTGTTGTACTTTGAGTTCCTGTTGAGAAACCCTCCCCCAGTTGTAGTGATCATGCTAGCAATCACCAGTTGTCCATAATGGTTTTTGATACCTTGTTCTGCTAATACTCTCCTCTTCCTTCTTCTCTATCCACAAAATAAGATGTAGGTTCTGTTGTTTATCATTCCACCATGTGTGGAAGTAGTAATGAAATCATGTTCAATGCCTTTATTCCATAATGCAATGTAATTAACTTCTCTGCTATAAACCCCTATTAAAAGGTTAAAATTCTAAAGACTCAAGACATACACAATGGACACTGATAAAAGAAAATATTTGAAGATGGGAGAATTTCTAACATCACTCCAGAATAAAGCTAATATATTCAAAATTAGTTCATAGCATAGTTTTTTAAAGCACAAGAAGACTGTCATTTCTTTAGAATTGATATTAAAGTTGGAATAATTATGAATTGTAATCATTAAAAGCACTTTGGAGAATAGTTTCAAAATGCTTATATATTACTGGCCTTGAGGAAACAAAAGGGAATCAAACTCAGGAGCCCTCCCAATATTTCTGTCACCCGTATTTCTAATTTCTAATTTCTGATGACCCTGCTCCCATTCCTAAATGCCATCCCTTTCCTCATGATGCATAAACCAAACAAAAGAGATGTTTCTCCAGTCCATTGTCTGCATCCATCACAACTCACCCCTGTCACAGACCTTTCCTTCCCTGGCCACAATGCTCTTTCTTAGACCCTTGCTCTAACTAGTGTTAACTCTTCTCTCTATGATTAGTGTCATAGGGCACAGAATGGGCGTGGGACTTAAACTCTGGTTACCTATGGAGGTCTATCATGCCTTACCCAGTATACCCAGATGCATTCATTTCATCATTGGTTGCTGTCAGGTTAGCAGCCTATCTTCTTCTTTGCAATTATTTGTGAAAACAAATGAATACCTAACAAATAAGACTTATGAGAAAAGGGAGAAATGAATATGAGTCCATGACCCCTCTCCATTGACATGTAAAGATATTAAAATAAATCAGTGAACTGGCAAGGACCTGGAATCCAACTAAGAGCAATAAGACACCTGGGGATAGCAAAGCATAGAAGATAGAAGGATTTTGAAAGCAGGAGTATGTCTCTTTATCAAAGCTATGGGTGAGCTAAAAGTTCTAGTTCTCCCCACATAGACCACTGAAAATTCAATTACTACTAGCACAATTAATTTTGGTAATATGAGTGTACTTTATGGGTCATGGCAGAGTGAACTGCTCTGAATTGAAAAAGATTTTGCCACTCATGGAGCTATTGTTTCCAGGACAAATCAAATCCAAGGCAGGAAGGAATACAGAGCCATCAGTAGTAGATTTTTAGCTACTAATGGTGACATGGAGGTTTCAGAAACAGTAGTCAATATGGTGTCTGCCCTGTAGGAGGGCATCAGTTTCTATTCACTCAGAAGGAAGCAGCATGACAGAAATGGTAGGAAATGGTTCGTGAACATTATGTACTCCCCTGGAGAACTTCAGATATATTTAGGGAGAGAAACATCTGGAAGTATTAGGAACTTTTATAGTAAGATAGATGGACAACAAATATTCTTATGATTTGGGATAATGATGTGATTGTGTGTGTGTGTGTGTTGTTGTTTTTTTTTTTATTTTTGATCTACAAACTGCTAAAATTCCCTTATAGCCTCACTCTCTTCTAAGAATATTTGAACTTAAATAGTTCAAGGAAATCCTGTTTTCCCCAATATAAGAGAAACCATTGCTGTCTATCTTTAATAATAATTGAATTTTGGGGGCACCTGGGTGGCTCAGTGGGTTAAACCTCTGCCTTCGGCTCAGGTCATGGTCTCAGGGTCCTGGGATCGAGTCCCACATCGGGCTCTCTGCTCAGCGGGGAGCCTGCTTCCTCTCTCTCTCTGCCTGCTGCTCTGCCTATTTGTGATCTCTCTCTCTCTCTGTCAAATAAATAAATAAAATCTTTAAAAAAATAATAATAATAATTGAATTTTTTATGGGATACATGGTTTCTCTGAATAAACATTACATTTCTCAGTCTTCTTATAGGTATATATGGCCATGTGAAGAAGTTCTGACTAATGAGACATAATTATAATTTTTGTATAGGAACCTACCATAAGTTTGTAGGAACCTACCTTAAAAAACAGCTGACACAGGTTCCTTATTTCTTCTTCCTTCCTTCTTCCATCTGCTTGCCAGGAACATCATACCACCACCTTCAACGATGATGATGAAGGCAGTATCCTAGAAGAGTAAGGCAGTGAGACAAGGATATCGTGTTCTTGATGAACTCATGGATCAGAGCTATCACATGAGCCCAGGAAAGCACAAGACAGAATTTTCATTCACATGCCTGGTACCTGGACTGGGAGGGCCAGAAAAGCTGGGGGCTGAATAGGCAACTCTTGTTCCATGGAGCTTTTAATGGAAGCTAGTTTAGCTAAACTATCTCTTGGTTTCCCTTCTACCCTGCAAATTGTTCCTTCTCAGTCAGTCCAAAATGGGTTATTTTCCTCTGCCTTCTGTCTACTTTTCAAAGTTCTGCCCTCTGCACATTTGTCTTCTTCCTCCACACTCTCTCCCCAGGTAATGCAATTACTTCCAGAGAGTGCTAAGTGACCAGGCTCTGCGTAGAATGATGTTAAAAACACTTGCAACATGACTCCAAGTTTGTGTTCTCTACTCTCCCCAAAATGTCAATGGCATTTGCAGGAAAAACACATATTGAAATTACCCTGTCTTTTGCTCAGGCTCTCCCCTCCTTCTGGAATAACCAGTCCTTCCTTTCTATCATATGTGATGATACATGCCTACTGTCTGACACAGTCAGCCCTCAACAAATATTAGTTTCAAAACAGAAACAAAGTCCATATGTCACTTTTTTCCCTGAGATCATGTCCAATATCCTCAGAAAAAACTAACCATTGCCTCTTCTCTGCTTCCATAGCAGAGTATTTAGACTTGTATTTACTACAGCACATATTACATTGTATTGGAATTGGTTGCTTGAATATTTGTCCCATGCCCCTCTATGAAAGGTTGCAAACAGCCAGCCCAGGGGTCAAAAATCTTGCCACCAAGTAGTCTGTTTGGCCAGCACAATATTGGTAAACAATTGAATTTGAAGGATTTGGCAGGCATTCTCCAATGCCCCAAGCCCCAGCTCTCCCTACTGTCTTCTTCCTGCTTTTTATCAATGCTTTCTCCAAAACAAGTCTTTAAGGACACAGCTCTTCTAAGACACAAGATACTGGAGTCTGAAATAGTATAAATGGTTTCCTGAGTTCTGCATTCTACCCTGGGAAAACCAGAACAGAATAGGAGGACAGGAACCAGGATTTAATTCTGTCCAGTTTTACCAAGGAATAATAATCACTACTGCTCCCCCAGCAAACAATGGCAATTCCAGTCAAATCACAACCATCATCTTCCTCTCATTCTTTATATAGTCACAGTGAACCTGAAAGATCTCTCAAAACACAAAATTGCTTTTGCTAGCCTTTTTAACATTGACATAGATGACAACCTTCCTCCCAGCATACATTTGAAAAGGGGGAATTTTACTTACCCCAAATAAACTTGGTGCATCTCATTATAAAAAAAGAAAGAAAGAGAGAGAAAGAAAGAAAATGCACCACCTAGGAATATGAATACATTTTTACAATTGCTTCAAGATTCAGAGTGTGAATTTTTTAATACTTAATATCCTAAGTTGTTTTCTTCATTTCCACAGAAATAACTCTGCAAGTTCAGAGTTTATTTTTTAAACCACTTTTTTTCCGAATCAGTGAGAAAAAAATTACCATATCGTTCAGCTATATAAAATAGTTTTACAGTTTAGCATTTGAAAAACAACCCCCATCAATCACTAGCAGTAACTGAGGCACTTTATGTACCAAACAACTTAAGCTTAAATTGAAACATCACTGATTGGCAACAAAACAATTTTTGCCTTTCTAGTTTCTAGCATGTCTTCTTATCAATAGATGTTAAGTCTAAGGTAAAGTCAGTCTGTGGTTCTATTTAAAATATTTCTTGGACCTAGGGTGTGAGTGATGGGAAAATCCTGTCTAATTATTAAAAAACATGTTATAACTATGTATGTTTTCCTGCAAATATTTCCTGCCTGAGGAAAACTCCTTAAGGACATCATTATCTTTCTAACACCATTACAAGAAGAAATATTTAGTAACCTGATTAAATATGGGTTGAATCTGCTACATAATAAAGGCACATTTTGGAAGCAAATAAAGTTGTTTACTGCTTGCAAGTTGGCAGTGTATTCACATCTGAACCAATTATATTCTCCACCCTCCCAGCCCCCCAAAAATGAAAAGTCTGTTCAGTACTTGCATACTATTTTCCACTAAAACATTTTATTTCTGTCCAGTAGTTAGGAAGTTATTTTTCTGGGAAAACATGCTGGGACAGAATTCTAGAACTTTATTTTTAATAGATACCAATCTATAATATAATAAAAGGTTAACTCTAAATGAACAAATTTAATTTTCAATATATTATATATAATATTTATTTTATTTTTATATGTATATAGCATATACATATGCTTATAATATGCATATGCATATTCATTAACACACATTTTAGATCTCCCTATATAATGAAAAGAATCATTTTTAGGTCCTCTTCTAAAGCCATTGAACAATTTCTATTTCTTCTACTGGGAGAATGGCCCATTTCACACCAACACTGGAGAAATAGCAGGATAAAGAAAGAAGACAGCTAAAGAGCAGATTTGCTATTTGTTTATTCAGTCATTCAACAAATATTTTTTAAGCATCTTCTCTGTGCTAGGCATTGTGTTAGATGCTGGCATATTGTAGTCTATAAACCTTACAGTCTAAAGAATTGTTTATGATTCTAGGAAGCTAAATAGGAACTCGGGAAGGCCATTTCCTCCAACTCCTAGATCTGAAGAGAAAGATACTTAGACCCATGGAATAAGTTCCACGTCTATCTCTCTCTCTGAGACTTATTCAGTATAAAAAACTTACTAGTTCCTTTGCAAAAAGAGTGAATCAGGGATATAGACTAAAATGAAACCACAATCAAGATGTGGGGTTCCTTGGAGATAATGGTTTTCATTAGATTTTGTAATAAATTACAGAAGTGGTGTTAAAAAATTGAATCATTTATAAATGTGAGTCTCATTAGCATATATTGAATATTATTTATTAGAATATTAATAATTTATTAGTTTTTTAATTAATCATCAAATCACTTTACACAATTAAGTCTAATTAATGCAGAGGGATTTCAGAGGAAGGATATTCTGAAATACCTCTCTCTCTCTTTTTTTTTTAAGGAAGTAGCACAATTTGAGGTTGTTACATAGCCCTTAGGCACAGCTCAGTTATTGGACAAGGAGGGAGATTTGCATAACAGCATTTTCATGGTTTGAGTCGCTTAACTAAGGTCGTTTATGCCTAACTAATGCCTAACTAAGGTTGCTTGGAGCTCAGGAAATGAAGTACTTCTCCGGGGTAAGCAAGCTGTAAGACGAGAAATCTAGTGGTTCATAAAGTGACTGCTGGTTAGTTTGGGAGGAGTCCCATAGGTAATAGATAATATTCCTCCCCTGTTTCTCAAGTTGGGAACACTGCAATAGATTCTAAGCTCCTTAAGAACAGGATGATGTCTCATTCATCTTTACCTGCCATAAAAACATATGACATAAAAACATATGACACAGAGCACTAAGACTCCATGTTTGTGTCCCTGCAAAATTTATATGTTGAAGCCCTAGCCCCCTTCTAGCTGTATTTGGTGTAAGGAATTAAAGTTAAATTAGATCATAAATATAGGGCCCTAACCCAACAGGATTAGTGTCCTTATAAGAAGAGACACCAGAGAACTCTCTCTCTCTTTCTCTTTCTCTCTCTCATTCTCCCTGCTTCTTAACAAGGAAAGACCATATCAGTACATAGTGAGAAAATGACCATCTACAAACCAAGAAGAAAGTGCTCACCAGAAACTGAATCACATAGTATCTTGATCTTAGACTCCCCAGTCTCTAGAATTATGACAAGATAAGTTTCTTTAAGCCACTCAGACTAGGGTATTTTGTTATGGCAGCCTGAGCAGGCAAATACAAAAAGAACCACTATGATTAATTATCAGCTAAACAAGTTTCTTCAAAATATTCCAGGATTTCTCATTCAAACTTTTTTTGAACACCCGCTGTGTCAGGTACTATAGTGGTTAAAGTGTTATGAAATGAAAGAGAATGGCAGTTATATTTCTGCATCTATCAAATGCAGAAGAGGAGCAATATTAATACATTTTTAGGATTATAAGAAATAAATGATATAAAAAGACCTTAGTTTAGTACTTACACAGAGGAATTACCCCATCATTTGTTATTATTATGTCTCAGGGTGACATGCCACCAATGATAACCATAGACTTTTTTCTCTTTCTGTTCACAAAGTAGCCAGTAATGTTGCTCACCCCAACTGCCATTTTTCATGGGAGTATGCCTTGTATTGCCTTGGGGAACAGGGTTGGGACTTCAGTAAAGCAAGAAGAGACCTATACCCAAAACTTAAGACTCATGTGAGTACAACCCTGTACCTGCATAACACAGAAAATGAGTGCTTCCTTAAATTTTGTACTCTAGTTGCCTCCTTACCTCCCCAGCCATTTTGGGTAATCTCTTTATGAGAATAAATCATCTTGTAACTACTACTAGTAACCTTCTATGGGAGTATGGAAAGTTATTGCCATTTCGTGAGGAAAACAGTTATAGACCATTTGTATTTTGAACATTTAAGGTGAAGCTGCTTATTTGGGGTTGAATAGTCTCCCCAAAATTCATGTTCACCATGAACCTGTGAATGTGGTCTTATTTGGAAATGAGATCTTTTCGGGTGTAAGCTAGTTAAGATGAGGTCACAATAAATTAAGATAGGCCCCTAAATTCAATATGACTGGTGTCTTTATAAGAGGAGGGAAGTTTGGACACATGGACATAGACACAGAGGGTTAAAAGTCATTTGAAGATAGAAGCAAAGATTGGAGTGGTAGATCTACAAGCAACAAGGAATATTGAGGACTGCTGTCAACAATCAGAAACTGCCAGAGGCAAGAAAGGATTCTTCCCTAGAGCCTTAGAAGGGAGCATTAGCCCTGTAGCCACCTTTATTTTAAGCTTCCATGGTCCCCAACTGAGAGAGAATAAATTTCTCTTATTTTAAGACATCCAGTTTGTGCTAATTTGTTACAGTGACCCTGGGAAACTAATATACTGCTCAACCACTAGACATAAGTCCCTGGAGAAAGAAGAAAGAGAGTAGTCTGGATCTACGAGGTATAGCATAGATTAATCTTGATCCAGTGTCAATGTGTTCCAATGTGGAACCTCATTTCTCAGGAAGGGGGCCATCCACGTGAACTAAGAGACTGAGACCTAGGATCCAGTCTTGGGACCCAAGAATGGGGCAGCCGTGACTGAGCTTAGCACTGGCGCTTGTGGTGGCACCCTTCTTCAAAAACACATGGACGTCCCTGAAGGAATCTCACCATCATCATCAGGGTTGTGGAAGAGCATACTCCAACATCTCTGTAAGGCTGGTGCTCATCAGGAGTAAGTGCCACCAAGGGCCACTGGAAACAGCAGTTGTCTGTCCATGTGAATGTAGAAGCTAGACTGGTCATCCTCTCTCCTTTAGACTAAATATACTCTCAGAGGTTTTGGACAGTTTGAAAATGCAGAGACTTAACATAAACTTGAAGCATGAGAAGGAAGAACCATGGAAGTTTTTACAGAAATTTGATACCCACACTGAAGGACAAATAGGAGTTAGCCAATAAAAGTATGGATGAAGGAGCATTTCAGCTAGAGTGCCAGCAAAAACGAGGTCCTTGTTTTTGTCATTTGGGTTTAGATTGGTGGTAATTGTATAATTTTTATTTTAACAAGTTCCCATTTATGTATAGATTTATTCTTTAGGCCAATATTAATTATGAATGAAGATTTGGAAATCTTAATGTAGATGCACTGATTTCAGTTCAATATCACACACACACACACACACCCAGAATTAGGGCCTTGAATTGATAGAAAGATGGCACATTGAACATTTGAAAAGAACTGAGAAAGACTAAAGCAAAAACCAGAGTTCCAAGGCAGGAGATGGGGAAGTAAATGTCTCTTTGTGGCAAGTTGGGGAACTGGTGGAGTTGGTGGAAGTGGAGGGAAAATAACAGATCATGAAACCAGGGCCACAATGGAGGTAAATGGAACTCCAAATACATTTCTAAACATAAGTGGTTGTTGATTTCATCATACTATTATACCACGCTACAATTGCATGTTCACCATGAACCTGTGAATGTGGTCTTCTTGCAAAGAAGTTCCCAATGCAACTTCCCAATTGCATTGGGAGTTAAATAGATTTTAGTGGGCTAGCTTAGGAATTATGTCAGTATTTTTAATAATGTTTCCATGGAGTGGGTGATGGGCATTCTTGTGATGAGCACTGAATGTAAGGAATGAATGACTAGACTGGACATCTGAAACTAGTGTTATGCCAGATGTTAACTAATTGGAATTTAAATAAAAACTTGAAAAAAACATTTGTATGGACTGTTAGGCTTCTAAATTCCAAACAGCCAATCTACAAAGAAGCCCAACACAGTTCTTTTTTTTTTTTAAGATTTTATTTATTTATTTGACAGACAGAGATCACAAGTAGGCAGAGAGGCAGGCAGAGAGAGAGAGAGAGAGAGAAAAGAGGAAGCAGGCTCCCTGCCGTGCAGAGAACCTGATGCAGGACTGGATACCAGGACCCTGGGATCATGACCTGAGCCGAAGGCAGAGGCTTTAACCCACTGACCACCCAGGTGCCCCTAGAAGCCCAACACATTTCTAAAAGTCATACTAGCTACAGCAGTCACTTGTCACACCCTGCAATGGCCTTGAAACTTGGGAGGGTACATAGTTCAACATAAATTATCCTCTGCTACCATTATATTCTGAATTGCTGATAAGTAAACTCACCACTTTTCTGTAATCTGTACATGTTCCTTTTTATTGAGATAGCCAGAATGCCACAATAGGTCTCAATAAAATTGATCGAAGACCAGAACCAAAGTACAGTTAGAAACACTCCCTTACCCCACTCCTACCACTGATCTGTTAACAGAGCTGGGAGGGAATTAGGCAGACACCTGTTCCAAACCCCTGATCACAACCTGGTGATCCCCAGAAAAACGCCAGAGACAACTGTATTTTCATAGGAAAACTGTCCCTCTTGGTTTTAGCATGAGCAAAGCTGAAAGCCTGTGTTCCTAGACTTAAGTAAAATGCAATGGAGATTGAATAAGGGTGACAGCAGCCTTCCTTGAATTCCCTTCCTGTCCATGAATTAAATTCTCTTAGAGGTGAGACTCTCATCACCATGCAGCTCGGGGAAAGGACATGAGTTATTGAGTTCATATTATAATACCTGGTACCTCTCCTGCCTCAGGGAAGGAAACATAAAATAAAGATGCCTGTACCATGAAATACTCAAATATGTTCTTCAGAATTCAAGGACTTAAATTATTCATTGGGGCATTTTTTTTTTTTTTTGAGAATAAAAGGGGGACAAAATACCCTAATCTTTCTGTCACAAAATAAAATATCAGTCCTAATGTTCAAATTCACCCTCAGAACACAGCATAATTTCATATTATAACCAATTTCATAAAAAGTGAAAGTGTATGCAAAATAAGATAAACAAAAGGAAAAAAAAAAGCAGCTGGGTACAAGAAAATAGCTCACAGCAAATGACATTTAGAATGAAAGATATTTTGTTCTATACTTAAATAGACCAAGAGCAGAAATGCACTGGAGACATTTGATAATCAATATAACATTACCCTGAGGGCGCCATATACAACTATAATCTTAAAAACAAAACTCAAGGAAATGGAACATTTAAATTAGAAGGACTTTTAACAACAACAACAAAAATGGCAAGAACGAGAAAAGAAAAAAGGCTTAATGTCCTTTTATATCAGGGAATTCTTAACTTAAGCCTTATTTTTCACAGCCAGTTTTTGCCAAGCAACATGAGGAGAGAAAAAATATCTTCGGTCTTTCCTGTCACTGTAGCCTTCGTAATCACCACAATTCAACATGACACCATGACTTGTAAGAAATTCTCCCCAGCATCCATTTAAGTGGACACTAATTGGAAAGTTCAGTGAACAGAAAAAGGCTGTGAACAATATATATTTCAACATGCTGTACCCAATCCTGACCTTAAATGACAAGGAGGAAAAAAAATGGTTCAACACAGCCTCCACATTCGGCTCTGTTTTGTGAAAGTATGATATAAGTTAGCTCCAGGAAAAACCCTGGGCTGGTGCTAAGACAGTAATCAAATCTGGGAGCTCCATGAGCACCAGCCTGCTGCACACACATGGTCCTATAAAGGAGCATCTGGGTGCCTGGCACTGAAGTCAGAGACTCCGCAGGTGAGGAGGCAATGTAAGATCTTGAAAACATGAGTCACACCATTTTCAAGCTGTTCACCTTGGGCAAAGAGCTTCACCTCTCAGATTTGTCATCTGTACATCGGGGGAGGAAGTATTAACAATATCATGAGGTGTTATGAGGAATAACTTAGATGATGTAAATATAAAACAGCACCTGCCACATAGTAAGTGCTGCCTTAATAATAAGCAGCACGCACTGAGGGCTTGCAACCTGTTATTGAAAAACTTGTGTCTCTCCAAATAACCATATGAGTCAGTGCTATGACTATCCCCATTTTACAGAGGAAAAGACTGAGGCATGGAAAGGATAAGTAACTTGCCTAGGGTCGCACAGCTGTTTAGTGGCAAATTGCCACATGAACCTAGACATTGTGGTCCCAGTCTACACATACTGTTTCTCATTTAGTTTTAGTGAATGAATGAATGTTTATTCTTGAAGATTTAATGATCTGATTGGGAAATGATAGGCAGAAGCACTGTAACCAAAAAATATGATAGTATATAACGAGGAGCTACCTTTAAACCTCCAGAGTACTAAGCTCCTCAAACAAGAAATAGAGGCAGAAAGGATTGTAAAAAGCATTATGGGAGTTTCCTCAGCACCAAGGCAGAAAATACCTGACTGCTTACAGAAGATCCCCGGCAACTCTGGCTTCAGAGCAACTCTTCCCACCCTGACTTGTGGTAGTCTCAATGTTCTGATAATTCTCCTTCCTGGCCTGAATAGGAAAACTCAGCTTTATGTTGTACTTTAGGGCCCAAGGTTCCCAACTGGACAGGGTTATCTACACTTCAGCATCTAAACTCATCCTTGGGAGTTGCAGTCCTCTGATCCCAAGAGACACCAAAATGTTATGCATCAGAAAAGTGAAGTCCTGGTGATTTGGGGACTAAGAGTAAGAAACTCAATACATCATATATGCATGGAATTTTTAATTTAAAGTACTTCCTCCATGCAAAAATCCTTCACAAATGAGAGACTCAGGTCCCAAGATAAAATTTGCACAAGGTCACAGAGAAGGTATCAGAACCAGGATCTAAACCCAGGCCTTTCTTGCTCTGTTTAGCTTCCACTTTTTCATGGTCCCTTACAGCTATATAATGTGCAAATCCACCCTCAAAATTATGCTTTAACCTAAAGCTGATTCTGGGAATTCCAAGAATTTTAGAAGGCTGTTGATAAGAAACTGTTTGGTTGTCTATGCCATTAGTATCCTGGTTTCTAGATCTTCTGAGCCAAAGAAGAGGACTCTAGGAGACTATGAAATTTATTGTTTTGATTGTCGGACACTTTTTGTGAGCACTGCCTTCTGTTAATGGATTCTACTTCATAGTCATTCAATCCAGCATATGATATAGGCCTGATCAATTCTAGAAGCCATTTCCCTCAACACAGTAATTAATTCAGAATTTGGCACATAACCCAAGGAAACTAATCAGAATCCTTTGCTGGATTTGCTACATAGGTACTAGGAGGGAAAGGTTCTCTATCAAACGAGACTTCTAAAATAAGAAGATCTAAATCTGGTGTCTTCATTATATCTTCCAGGGCTTTAGCATCCACATTCCATACCATGGGTCAAAGCCTATTTTCAGAATACAGGTAAGACAGAACAAGAAAAAATGAGAAGAACGGAGCTGGACTTTAAACGAAGTAAGACTCCTGCACTTGCTCTTATGCATAAATTATTTTCCATGGTAGGCTGCCTAGGAAAGAAGTTTGGCAATAATATTACAAACAAACTGAATAGACAAAGGAAGTTTTTTGTTTTTTTTTTTTAATTTAAACAAACTTAGTCCATGTTGGTTGAAGGAGAGGTGTAACCTGAAAGAGAGCAGGCCGTTGAGGCCTACACCTGTCTTGTACACAAACCCCATATTAGCATGATGGAACAATCCTCCCTTCCCCCCAAAACCTGCAAAATACTTCATGAGTCATGTAGACTTTTTTGATGGTTTTCTGAGGAGAAGGAAAAAAGGATTAGATGGCACCTCAGACAACAGAAGTCTCCAAAACACACTTTAAATAATACTTTTCTCTTTCCCAGGGAAAAAAATATATATATTTTTTCCTCTCCAGAACATACATATCTCCTTTCCATTTTCCCATGCTCCAGCCCCAGCTATAAGCCTAGTTTCCTATCTTATAGGATTTTCCTATCTTATCTATCCATTCCCTCACCAAAACAAAAACTTGCTAGCTGGCTGAGAAATAGCAATGGGATAATAATAATAATTAATAATAATAATAAAGTGAAAACTAACCAAGAGAATGAGGAGAGCTTTCAATCACCCTTTCGATCACCGTTCCAAAAGCAAGTGATGAGATGTAATAGTTTCAAGCATGTACTATGTGCCAAATGTTGTCCTTGGCCCTGAATAGTTCAGCCAGGAGCTTTTACCCTAGAGAATGGATGTAGACATTAAATAAATATGCAAAACCATCAACTGAATTGCTGCAGGTGGCAGTAAATGCTAGGAAGGAAAAAGTTTGGTGCTATGTTAACAATGACCAGAACTGGTGGAAAAGAGAGATTTTATATTTTGGGGTAAGCAAGGCTTCTTCAAGGAGGGGACTTTTGATCTGCATCCTGACAGGAAGATAATAGCTGTGCAACAATGTGCTTTCTAACAGGAGAAATTAGGCAAATTTAAAAGCCGGGTACCAGCCCTAAGTGGGTCAGGGAGCCTGGGGTGGAGTGAGCAGGAGAGACAAATGAGGATGGAGAGGTATGTGAGCAGGACCTCCCAGTTCAGAGTAAAAGGTCTGGATTTCATTCTCTAGAGTGGGAAGTCCCTGTAGAAATTGAGCAGGAGTGATTGGCATTTCGTAAAGGGTACAATGACTACTATTCAGAGAATGACTGTGGGGGATCATGGAGGAAACAGAAACTTCCCTATAGAAACTCCCCTACAGCCTCAGCCCTAGGCTGTTTGATTTTGGCCTTCCTCTGTTCAGTAGCATCCATCTGGCTTATTGGATTAGACACCCATTATAGGAGCCTGGGTACCATGGGCTTATTATTTTTTGTGTTTTTGAGAGGGAGAGATTGCAACTGCTGGGGGTTGTGCACAGAGGGAGGGGGAGAGAATCTAAAGCAGGCTCCACACCCGGCACAGAACCTGAGGCTGGGCTTGATGTCCCAGCCCTGAGATCATGACCTGAGCCAAAAATCAAGAATCTGGAGTTTAACTGACTGACCCACGTGGGGCTTATTTTAGTGTGATGAATCTTTGTCGGAAAGTGGATGCATTTGTGAGACTAAGGCAACCAGACCTGCTTTGAGTTGTTGAGAAAGCAGTAAAAGATGAATCTCAGGTTTTGAGATAGGTCAGTGTTGAGGGAGAATTAGTTGATGTGTAGAGAGGGAGAGGAAAAATGAGCAAGCTGGAGTTCAAACCAAAACTTTCCAAAGCTATTTTAACCTAAGGGATTTTGACTTTATTTGTTCAACAATGAAGAAGCCAGCAAAGATATTTGTTTACTTTGCTTTTAAAAAACTCTTTATTGAAGGATAATTAACATGAGGCTGGGTTCATGGGAATGCCCACCCCCCAGAAGGGCCCATGCTTACTTTATTGCTCTCCTGCTGAAATTCTTAATAATTTTATTTTTGAACTTGTGTTTTTGTAAGTGAAGTCTAGTGGTACAATGGAGCATGTGTGTAAGCTTGACAAAAAGTTTCTACTGTTTCTTGTGGCCCTTTTTAAGTATAGTGTTTGGGATGCCCCAAGAGCATAGAATTTCACTGGACCCATCATGCATAGAAGTTTAGGGAGATGCAAAGAAAGTACAAAGAAAGAGTATTTAAGGAAGCAAATGCTTTCCAAAGTGTTGGGGAAATGTGTGTGTTTATTAATGAATGAAATAAAATGTATTTATTATTTAATTATTGGTGGACACTGAGGTAGCTTCCCAATTTGAGACTATTATGAAGAGAACTGCTATGAGTATTCTTGTACATATCTTTTAATGCACTTGTTTACACATTTCTCTTGGGTATTTGCCTACAAGTGAAATTGCTGGATCAGAGAGTAAAATGCACATACTCAGCTTTAGTTAATAACTATCAAACAGTCTTTCAAAGCATTTATGTACATTCTGCATTTCTAACAGGGATTATAAAAGTTCTACCTGTTCCACAATTCTCCCAGCACTGGTATTATTTGAGTTTTAAAGTGTTTGCTATTCTGCTTGGTGTGTAGTCGTATTTCACTTAGGTTCTAGTTTGAGTCTAAGTCTCTAATAAAATGTGTCATTTCTTCATATGTATATTGGCCACTTATAAATGCTCTTTCATTACCTATTACAGTCTTTTGCCTCTTTTTCTACTAAATTACTTTTTTTTTCTTATTTTTTTTATTATTTTGTGGGAGTTTGTCATATATGCTATACTACTCCAATGTCAGATAGCTGCATTGTAAACATCTTCTTTCACTTTGTGTGTGCATTTTCACTTCTTTATGTTCCCTAATTTTGACACAATCAAATTTATTAGTAATTTCCTTTTTAATTATTTTTTCACGTGTGTCCCTTTGGTTATTTTATCTTCCACATTTAGATCTATGTCCCATCTAAAATGATATTTTACAGTGTGAGAGAGGGGTCAACATCTATTTTTTTTCTCACATGGATATTCAATTGATCCAGCACCACCTATTGAAAAGGCCATCCTTCCCCACCGTACTGTGACATTATCTTTCTCATTAATCATGGAACTATATAATGTATGCCCATTTCTAGATTCTTTGTTATGTCTGTACTTAGATTCTTTTATCATACTAGACTGCTTTGCAATTTTTTCATCTACTCCAAATCTATGTGTCTACCTTGCTTAAGTACCACAGTGTCTGAATTGTATTTGATATTTTGTGGTATAAATTATTTATAATATATATTGATATCTAGTATTATATGTAGTCAACTTTGTTTTCATCTCTCTAATTATGTTGCCTATTCCTGGCTCTCATCTAAGGCTTTTGATGAGTAGAAGAAATGATTCTTGTGCTATATTAGGAATCTTGTGGTTTTATAGATATCTTGACTTGGAGGACAGCTTAGTAAGGACCAGAGAAAGGAAAGGAGAAGACCAATTTGGAAGAGTGATGGTAAGTGTCTACTACTTGATATTAGAACTGAAAATAAAAAGGTAGATCTAAGGATATAACTAACAAGAAAAGAGGCAGGAGGACTCATCCCTGTTTGGAAGTAGGAAGACAACTCAAGGTTTACTTCAAGTTTTGAGGCTAAGGTAACTGAAAGATTGGTGAAGAAAATTCATTGACAATAGGAAAGAGAAGATCAAGAGCTGCTTTGAGGAATGAGGAATACCATTCCTCTGATAAGTTCAACAGACAACACGAGGAATCTCAAGTATTTAAAGAATCATAGCTGCAAGTGTCCAATAGGCAGGTGGGAATGGCAGATTGGAGGTTAAAAAAGATCAGGGCTGGAGAGAGAAAATAGAAATGAAGTGTATATTGATGTGCCATAGATTAAATGTGCTTGGAGAATGCATAAAGAGAGGCTAGGAGGAGGGATAGTAGAAGACCAACATAGAAAAAGAAACCAGAAGTAGAAAAAGACAGAGAAAGGACAGGGGAAGGAGAGAAAGAAGAAGGGAAAAAGGAAAGAGACAAAAAGTTTTAAAATTTCAGTTAATAGAGAAGGCCAGTCATATCTATTCTAATGTTAAATCCATGCATTGCTCAAGCATTCCACTAGAAGATTTTCTTGGTAGGACCTTTCTGTGGCAGAGATTTTGAGACCACCCCTCCCTTACTGATGTGCCGTTCTGTTCCTACTGCTGTCTTCTTCCCGGAAGATCTGTGGGCTGATGGGGGAACATTTTGGGGCCCCGGGATTTTCTGTCAATAGGTGTGCATTTGAAATGACAGCAGATGGGTGGATACTGATTCCTTACATTGTCGGTGGGTGGGGGGGGCCTTCTGAAAGGAATTAATGCATAAAAGGATTGACTTGGGGATCAGGGAAAAGTGTATTGCACATTGTAATAAAATCATTAAAATAATGCCTTGCCTCCTAATTGCATTCAAGAATTTTTATTGCATTGCTTATCTTTTATTATACTTAGTCAGATTTTAGACTGTTGATGATTCACAAATAAAGAACATTAAATGTTCCTGATGGCCTGCAGATAAGGTTAATTTACACCCTAGAAGCCAGATGAGGTGTTAAGTATATTCAGGTTTCACTTCAGTGGTTTGAAAGGTAATTGTTTTACAATCCCAGAGCTTAAAAGGGATTTCCAAAAATAGAGTAGACCATCAAATAGAAAGAGACAATAAAATACTTGAATTGTTGTTTTCTTAAAATTCCCTTCCCTTCTGTAATTTATCTAACACTAGTCAAAGTACTTCATACAAAATAGATAATAATGAAAGGCAACATTTTGAGGAAAGTTCTACCACCATTGACTAGAGTTTTGTACCAACCTTCCTTTTTCTTTCTTTTTTGCTTAAATAAAATTTAGAGGAAGTATAAAATGAAAAAAATATATATTTTCTATCTTCAGAGACCAGCAGTACAAATTAAAGAACTAAACCACATTCAACAGTCATGTCCTTTCCTCATTTATCTATCTGATCCTTCAACGAAAAAAAGCCAAAGTGGAAAAATAGAAGATTCTTCTTAAGTAGTTTATACTAAAAAGACATTCCTTATTTGGACATTGAGGAACAAATTTAATTCAACAAAGAAGTCCCAGAGCAGGGGCATCTGCACGGCTGTCAATTGGGCATCCAACTCTTGATTTTGGCTAAGGTCATGATCACTGGGCCTTGAGACCAAACCTGCCATTGGGCTCTGTGTTCAGAGGGGTGTATGCTTGAAATCCTCTCTCTCCCTCTACCCCATTACGCTGCCCTCTCTTTCTCTCTCTCTGTGAAATAAATAAATAAGTCTTAAAAAAAAAAAAAAAAAAAAAAGTCCCGGAACAGCACTTTTTTTCCCTCCCCACTTTAAAAGGATAACCTTGCTAAGATTAATGAATGAACACTTAACTTCCAATCACACACATACACACACACACACACACAAATCCACTAGTCCAGAGGCAGTGTATCATGACTGGTAACTTTATAACTGGAAAAACTGTCTTATGACACTGTTACTATGTGTCTGGATATTTCTAGATAGTTTTCAGGGTCAGAAAAGAAATTAGAGTTCAGCAATCAAAATTATAATACAAAAACAAGACAAAATAATTTGGCCAAATGAATAAGTCCAGAATTATTTTTGCACCAAAAGGTCCATAATTCCTCTGGCCTTAAGAGAGATTTTTCATTTCTAGGACCACAAATATCATGTGTTATCATCTTCATACTCTTGAAATAACAAAAGTGGTAAAAATCAAGTACACACAATCTTTGCTTATCCTTCACAAACATTAACTTAAAAAATGTATAAAGAGAAGTGGTGTATGACATGCCCTTATCCATTTTTCTGTCTTTAGTTATCTTGATAAATAAAAGTCAAATATATTCAAGTGATATTTTAGACTTCAAAAGTTAATTTGTAAAAAATAAAATAAAATAAAAAGAATTAACTTTTAGTAGAGACTTCTGAACACAATTTAAAAGACATTTTGGTGAAGTATCTCAAAATATTGATTTCCTAACCAGGAAATAGATTCTGAAAAAAAATCACATCTCAATTAGCATCTCTCGTGACTTTTTACAAAGTCTTCCTTTCATGTTTTGAGGAAGGCAACAGCTTAAGTTAGATGAGAATTAAAATTCAGAGGTTAAATTCAGCTGTGTACTTGAACGTTGTGTAAATTCACTGAGCTGAGGCCCACATTTGTTTACTTAAGAACTTTTCAATAAAACCCTTAAATATGCTTGCAGCTCCAAATAGTTGCTAAAAATCACAAATTCTAAAGCTATGAATTTTTTTGTGAAGTGGTACACTAAAATTAACACTACACTTTTGAATAAAACAGTAAGGTGGTACCTAGAAATGTCTCCAATTTTCTTCGCTAAGGAAACACAGCTGAAGCGGTGGCTATCGTGTTGCCAGGCAGCAGTGTCTTAAAGTAGTACCAGAGTAACTTCCAGTCAAACACAGGAAAAGTTGTCCCATTTTGGCCACACTGTGAAAAGGCTTCACTTCACTCATCCCTTCACTTGTGAAACACCTAATATTGCTTTTTAACCTTTCCAAAGCTCCCCCTGAGATCACAAAACTGCAATTTATTTTCAAATGAAATGTATCCCTCTTGAATTGTTTCTAATCCCCACTGATCTATTAGAGAGCAGATATGAAAATGAAAGGCCATTGTAATTTGATGGTAATAATGGCCAATATGTATTATACTCTTACTATGTGCCAAGCACAGCAATAACACTTTACCTATGTTATTTCATTTACTCCTCACACAACCTATGAGATATTCTATATTTCACCATTTCAGGGAAGTCATGAGCACATTATGATTTTTTATTTTTATTTTTTTTAAAGATTTTATTTATTTATAAATAAATAGAGAGAGACAGAGAGAGATCACAAGTAGACAGAGAGTCAGGCAGAGAGAGAGAGGGAAGCAGGCTCCCTGCTGAGCAGAGAGCCCGATGCGGGACTCGATCCCAGGACCTTGAGATCATGACCTGAGCCGAAGGCAGCGGCTTAACCCACTGAGCCACCCAGGCGCCCCATGATTTTTTAAATATACAAACGAATAAGAGGGGGAAATGCTGTCAAATAAACTCTGATACAATATTTTTTGTCACTTCAAATTTTTATTTTATACTTGTTGAAAGTGCATTTCTGTCATACCAGCCTCTCACTGCTTAGCAATTTTTTCTCAATATACCAAGGGATTTGGAATTTCCCCTGCTTTCAGTTGCATGACTTGGTAAATGTTAAGCAATCCTTTTGCTGCACCTCATTAACAAAAGGAACACAGTTTCAGCTACCTGAGGGTATTTTCCTTTCTTAGATATCACAAAGCACTTTGTTTTCTTTGCAAGAAAACCTGGCATAACAATCGTTCCTCTAATGATGAATATAGTTGCTTCACAAATATCAAATTTAAGCCCCACTGTTCTGTTTCTGCATATACAGTAACTTTTTGTCTTAAAGCCAAACTCATTGTTTAATTTTTCTGAATAACAGCAAATTAACTCAGCATGCACATTAACACCAATGCTCATAACTCAGGTAGACTGATGACAACATGAACAGTAATGACAGAGTGTGTGTGTGTGTGTGTGTGTGTGTGTGTGTGTGCACACACACGTGTACATGCTCAGGCAATGCCAGCTGTATCTTTCCACGTGGGCAATGGTGATCATAAAATACCATTCATTTTATAAGTAATCTCAATCTCCAAGATGTAAAAAATGTAAAATACTATATTCCATGGAATCTATAAAATATAGTTTGTTCAAAATATTGTATAATTGTTAAGAAGCCAAGGCAGAATTGTGACATAGGAAATCTGACTCTGGACCACACTCTCTTAAATGTTACACTACACTGGCTTAGGAGATTAAGGAAAATAAATCCATGCCCTTATCTTAACTTTGCCATAATGAATTAAAGTTTTAAGTCAATATAAATTTCACCTCGGTTTGTAGATGTAATTTTAAACCTTTCCAGCTGCTTCTTGTGTTTTTATTAAATAGTGACACCAGTCATAGTACTCAATATAAAGAGGTGAGGGTTTCTGACTGAAGAGTTTATGATCTAAATTAGGACAGAACTAGCAAAATGAGATGGCAAAAGGTCGTGAGAAGCTGGTGTTGGTTTCAATTTGCTCCATTTTCATGGTGCAAATTTTCTTAATGCTTCCTCAATTCACACTTCCCATCTCTCTTTCTCCCAATAATTTGCGAGTCATGTCAAGCACGTAGTACGTTCCCTTTGTTTCAAGTGAAGAATCTGAGTATACCTGTATTCACACAACTGGTAAGAGAATGAGATAGTTTCGGCACTCAAATTAAACCTGTATTCAGAACACATCCATTTTCAAAAAAAATTATAATCTTGTTGCTATAGTTAACAAATGGATGAATACAGCAATCTTATCTGATCACACAAAAACTCTCCCGCAAAAGAAAAATCTGACTATGCACCAGATTTCAAACATTTACCTTCAATTAGTGAGAATGCAGCAAGGTAGAATAGCTTATGCTCGGGAGCCAGCCTATCTTGGTCCATGTCCTGGCTCTGCCAGGAACTAGCTTTGTAAGTTTGGTCAAGTTTCTTTCATTTAAAAAAAAATTAACATATAATGCATTGTTTCAGGGGTACAGGCCTGTGATTCATCAGTCTTACACAATTCACAGTGCTCTCCACAATACATAACCTCCCCAACGTCCATCATCCAGCCACCCCAACCCTTCCAACACCCTCCCCTCCAGCAACCCTCAGTTTGTTTCCTGAGATTGTCTCTTATGGTTTGTCTCCCTCTCTGATTTCATCTCATTTCATTTTTCCCTCCCTTCCCCTATGATTGCTCAAGTTTCTTAACCTCTCTATAATTCAGTTTCCTTATCTATAAGGTGGAGATCATAATAGCCATAAAAGTTCCAGACGTAAAGAAAATGAAAGAGTAAAACTCTATCAAAAAGGTTGTATAGAGATTAGAAAGAATGGTCTTTAAAACGGAAACTTAGAAATGATGAGTAAAAAACGGGGGGAAGAGGAGGCACTCTTTATTGTTACATTAAACTTGGATTGACTACCAGTTCACCTTCAGTTTTTATGTATGCTATTATTCATCTATACATATCTGATCTTTCCAGCAGCCCCCGAAGGGTTATCAATTCCCAGCCCAAGTCTTATGCGCACTGAATAATACTTCTGTTTAAATTTCCAGAAACATATCCACATATCATTTCCACAGTCCCTGTACTATTTTCTTATGTGCCTCAGCGAGAACATCTGATAAACGCACGCTTTCTTCCTGAAGCCACACTGACTCTTGGTATTGTGAGCACACTCAGGAGACTTACTAAGCAAATGAATGCCCGTTGAATTCCTACTTTCATCTACTTCCCATTTAGTAATGGGAGATAGTTACCAGTTCTTTTCAGGATTGTAAAAAAGCATGCCCACATGAAGATAGCATACGGAAAAGTAATTTCTCATTCATGGCGGTATTAGAATGCTCCAAATGGGTAACGGTGAAGAAAAATAGTACAGCTGTAGTGAAGTATCTGAATTCAGCAAGTCTATTTTCCCAATTGGAAAATCTTGGCTTAATATATATCACATAGGTATATAACTACTACTACTGCACAACAATCTCTTCACATTAATGTTGGCTAGAAGGTTGGTGAATAATCTCAAACATCAGAAAATAATGCTTTTGTTTATGGTGGACTATGGTAACTCTAGCTTGTCTTTTGTATTTCCCTTCTTTGGGTTTTCAATTCCAAATGCTCCCCATACTTCCCAGGTATAATAACAAAGGTGAGTACATGATCCAGGCTCCTGCATTCAGAGGACCCCACCCCTAGGCCAGTGGTTTAGTAACAGGCATGTGACCCATTTCAGGCCAATCAGAGTCCTTCTTGGGAATTTTCTACTTAAAACTACAAGATAGATTGTTTTCTTTCTGTTACTATTTTGGAAGGATTTAAGCTATAGCTGTTTGTGGCCATATTTCCGAGCCTTATGGAGAAAACCTACCTGGTATCAAAGAGAATATGGTACAAAGAGAAGCAAAATCAGAGATGAAACTTTATCACATCTCCAAAGGGCATATTTACCCATACATTGCCTTGTGCCTTACATGAAATTCCTCTGGAATACCATGTGAACAGTTTGCTCTGGAGTTGTGCCACGAAGTAGTCTTAGGAATGAGAAAAAAAAAATATCCGGGTAACTTTGAATATCTAGTTCCAGTCTCCAAGGACCAGGTCCCTACAGCATGTCCTACAGTCTTATGAAATTACCCAGCATCTTGTCCAGTTTCATCAGCCTATTAATTACTTTCTTAGCTAGTTTCAGTTGAGTTTCTATCACTTGCAACTGGAAAGTCCTAAACAATACAAACTTTCTATAACTGTACAAAATGGTTTCATACAGATAATTTCATTTCACACAGAGAATGTGCCTATTTTATGGATGACAGAACAAAGAGGTTAAGGATTTGCCTGCTACTATAGATGAGCAGATTTTTTTTAATTTTATTTATTTATTTATTTATTTTAAAGATTTTATTTATTTATTTGACAGAGAGAGATCACAAGTAGACGGAGAGGCAGGCAGAGAGAGAGAGAGAGGGAAGCAGGCTCCCTGCTGAGCAGAGAGCCCGATGCGGGACTTGATCCCAGGACTCTGAGATCACGACCTGAGCCGAAGGCAGCGGCTTAACCCACTGAGCCACCCAGGCGCCCCGATTTTTTTTTTTTTTTTAAATAATGAAAGTAAAAGGGGGGAAATGGATGAGAATTATATCTAGGTCTCTTCCATGTGGGTTCAGGAAGTTTCTCTCCAAGGTGTATTATGCCACAGTTATTTGTCTCTAAATTCAGGCTTGCATTTGGGAGGAAGCATTCCTGGATCCTCACCCACTCACTGCTGATTCCAGCTAAGTGCTCTTCATTCCTCCTTCCCACACTCTGAGTCAAGTGTCTGAACAGAAGCTGACTGTTGAACCCCAACTGTATTTACCAATAACTTTTAATAGTTCATACTTATTTAACACTTACTATTATTTATATATCATATTTATTAAATGCACCAAGCACTGTTCTAAGTGTTGTATTTGTATTAATTCACTTAATCCTCAGCAAATACTTGTAAGTATTATGATTGTTCCTATTTTATGCATGAGGAAACAGAGGCACCAAGAGATGAGAAACTATGTAACTTGACTAGGTCACAATGCTAATAAGTGGAGGAGTATGAATTCAAATGGGAGAAAAGACACTCCAGTATCTATGCCTTTGTTTAGATGCACATCACATGGTTCAGGTGGTCTGCTTTGGACTCTTGAATATATTTTATATCATATTGAATACATTTTATATGCACCTAGATGCCTGCCCTTTTTAATTCCTACTCTTAGATCTTGAGTCTCTATTTCCTGCTTTATGACCTCTATAGCCTGCTTGTCTATGGGACCTGATTGCTCCTCCTCTTTTTACCTTTTTTGGCTCCATAATCTACATAAACTATGTGACTAAAGGCAAACTAATGCTCATTGGATCTGCTCATATATTTGCAGCACTTGATCCCATGAACATTAGAAGGATGGACCTAATGTGAGTGGATCCCCCACTGAATTAGCATTGCCAGTAAGGAGTATTTGGAGGGCCCACAAGTAACAAAACTGTGTCTGATGTTTATCTTCTTCCTTTTTCCTCTCCTATTGGCCCTTATAATATGAAGTACCAGCTGAGATAAATTCTTCTCCTCTGAGAATTACTCACTGTATTTACTAGAAGAGTTTGCCCTATATTTGCAAAGAGTTCAAACAGCAAAGACTTTAATGTTGATGAACTTAAAAAATATAATTTATTCAGGACACCTGGGTGGCTCAGTCAGTTGATTGTCCAACTCTTGATTTTGACTCAGGTAATGATCTCAGCTCAGGTCATGATTTTAGGGTTGTGAGATAGAGCCCCACATCAGGCTGCATGCTTAGTAAGGAGTCTGCTTGAGATAATCTCTCTCCCTCTCCCTCTGCCCCTCTCCCCGCCTCTCTCTTATCTCTTTCTAAAATAACAAATAGGGGCGCCTGGGTGGCTCAGTGGGTTAAGCCTCTGCCTTCAGCTTAGGTCATGATCCCACGGTCCTGGGATCGAGCCCCGCATTGGGCTCTCTGCTCAGCAGGGACCCTGCCTCCACCTCTCTCTCTGCCTGCCTCTCTGCCTACTTGTGATTTCTGTCAAATAAATAAATAAAATCTTAAAAAAAAAAAACAAACACGTCTTTTATATATACATAAATTATATATAAATAAATAGATAAATAATATATTGATTTAATCAATATATATTATATATTTATTTAATATATATTCAATATATTATTATACATTTAATATATTTAATATATAAGTAAATTATATATATAATTTATTGGACATATATGAAGTGTTGACGGAATAAAGGGGAAACTGGCAAAGTAGGCTTTGAAGCTAATAAAAGGATACAAATTTTCAGTTTGTATAAGTTCTGTGTGAATAAGTTCTGAGGGTCTAAGGTACAACATGATGAGTATAGTTAATAACACTGTATTGTACACTTGAAATTTGTTAACAGAGTAAATCTTAAGTATTCTCACCAAAAAAAAAAAGGCAATTCTATTAGGTGATGCCTATGTTAATTATGGGAATTGCTTCACAATACATACATATATCAAGTAAACATGTTGTATACTTTAAATATATTATAATTTTATTTGTCAAAAAACAGAAAAGAAAAAGCTAGACTTTAAGAAAGAACAGGAAGAACCACAAACCAAGGCAGCTCAACACCTCAACTGGCTCCTAGGTCCAAATGCTGGAGTAAATGAGCTTCAGATAACTTTTTTCTTGATTCAACTCAAGATTCTAGGCAAGATGAATCAGCTTGAGTTCTGTGCTTGGCTTTCAGCTTGGTCATGAAAGACACATAACTGACATTCTACTCAAATTGCCCACTAACGAAAAGAAGAAATTCCCCCAAAAGTCACAGTAAAATTAAGAATGGTTCATGGTCAGGGCGCCTGGGTGGCTCAGTGGGTTAAAGTCTCTGCCTTCAGCTCAGGTCATGATCCCGGGGTCCTGGGATCGAGCCCCGCATCAGGCTCTCTGCTCAGCGGGGAGCCGCTTCCCCCCCCCCCCGCTTCTCTGCCTACTTGTGATCTCTCTCTCTTTGTCAAATAAATAGATAAAATCTTAAAAAAAAAAAAAAAGAATGGTTCATAGTTATTAGGCAACAGTAACACAGTACTGTCTACTCTATATGACTTCAGCCTCACAACCTTAACCATGAGTACTGAGTAAGTTATTCCCAATTCCAGTATCTGCATTCAGTAGTACCTGGAGAGGTGCTTTTATTCAAAACTTTATAGAGTTGACAAAAAAAAATTGACTGAGATCAAGTAACTCCATACTTGATAATGCTACCTAGATACATTTTAAATACATAAACTAGAAAGGATACATAGGAGGTTCTGAAATCTATTTATCTCACATAAAATTTATGATAAACTTGGAACAAGGAGGCTAAGGGAGTGGTTTGACTCACAACAGAATCTCCTCTCTGGGTTCCATAATTTTTGATGCTGGGACACCTACTTCTGTTTTGAGGGGTCCACATCTTTGCTCCTGCACTTATTTAAAGTTAAAGTTTGCGTCCCCTCAAACATTCTGTTACACTAATGACAGCACTCTGCCTCTCAGACCTGAACCTTTTAATCTGTAGCTATGTCTTCTCTGATGACTACCTTCTCTTCAGAGGATCAGTCATCTCTGGGCTGCAACTATACAATATAGCACACCTTTTAAAAGGAATGCATTTCTTTGGCATAACAACTGAACACTGATTCTCCTTTGGAAGGAAACATAGACACCAAAGTAATTGCTGAACAAGATCACTCAAAATTGTTGATTTTTGCTCACTTCAGTCCTTGCAGTGAGACTTCAGCGTTAGGTCAGAAACCTTATTTTTAAATATCTTATGGATCTTATAGAATATACATCCTGATGTTATTCTACTAATAAAATCAATGAAGTCAATAAAAATTTCACCTTATTACTTGGTTGTAAACACGGCTTCTCCTGATGAGCAAACCAGCATTTACTTCTCATACCTAATGGTTAAGTCAAATTTTAAAAGTCAACTTTTTCATTTTGATAAATGTTCTTCATAATTAGCAATAATTGCATTACACTGATCCATTCAACAGGCAAATTTATTCAGATACCTGGTGTCTTATTTTAAAAATAACTCAAATTGACAGATCCATCAGGATCAATATCAACATCCCATATAAACTATATTAAGGTTTTCTTATCGGGGAGGACAGGATAGGCTTAGGCTTTGCTATTGATTTTCAAATCTTACTAGCTTTACACAGCTGAAGTTCATGTCTCACTTTCACAAAGATGGCTGCAGAACCCAGCTGATCTCCAGGATAGATGTCCTACTTATAAGCTCCAGGAATTAAAGCTTTTTGGAGTTTTTGCACTACACATGTTTACTCATTCGCAACTCTAGACTTTTTTCTCTCTCTCTCTGAAAACTATCATTAGCCCTTAGAAATGCAGCGGCCTCCCCTCATTAGCTCTCCCTTCCTCTCACATACTTCTCCCTCACATACTCACATGTGTCATTTCCTCCTCCACATTCCAGAAACTCCCAACTCAGATGCTCATCAACTGCTTAGTTACCTTGACTACTGCCACCTTCTTCTCTGCCAATTCTCCTTTGTCACCTATCCAATTTATTTAAAACCCCTCTTCCAAGATATTCTATTCACACAGCTAAGACCAAGACAGCTATGTCTTCCCACCCATCTCTAACTTCCCTCTCTTCCCTGACTTCTAACTTCTGGCTACTTTAATCTAATAATCAACAAAAATTTACTAATTTGCTTGCAGGATTCTATAAACTGTGCTAGAAACTCTATTCAAGAGAAAAATATAACATGATTTCTATCACTAAGCATATTGCAGTGTATTGGGGATGATAATATAAATGAAACTTAAGTATGTTATATTTTTAGTCACAACTTCTTGGTAGTGCATGACCATCAGATGGAGTTGAATAAAGGGAGATAGATGCTTGGACTTGATAATTTTCAAAGTATCTAATTGGTTTCCAAACATCACTGATCATTAGAATCATCTAAAGAGGTTTAAAAAAAATATCACACACTTCAGATTACTGACTCAGCATCTGTGGATGGAGGCACTGGAATCTGCATATATATGCAATATATATAATGTACACAATATACTTATTGTACGTGTGTGCATATATGCATGTTTATGAATGTATATATAATGTGTATGTGCATATATTCATACAATTTGAGTAAAAATAAACACCTTCCCAAGTGATTTTCATAATTATTCATGTTTATGAACCAAGTCTTTCTCATTCTTTATTTTGTTAATCAAAGCCAAAAATTAATTGCAGAAAAGTTTAAGTGCTTTAGCTAAGTCGCATAACTAATTAATGACAAAACTAGATGCTAAAACTAGAAGCTAAAAGCAGGTTTCTTGACTCCAAACTCCTCCAAACTCCTCCAAAGCTACGTACTCTGAGAAGATGGTGGGAAGATTTGGAACTTCAGCTGAACTTTGAATTATGGATAGGTTTCATAAACATAGGATATTTCATCAAGGGATGTTTCTTCCCACCTCTGCTCCTATCCAAGTAATTTAAATTCAATGCATATTTTGCATATTTATTGAGAGGCTAACATATTTAAGGACACAATTGGAAATACAAAGATGAGCAAGCGGGGCACCTGGGTGGTTCAGTCAGTTAAGCAACTTGCCTTTGGCTCAGGTTATGATCTCAGGGTCTGGGATCAAGCCCCATGCTGAGCTCCCTGCTCATCGGGAAGTCAACTTCTCCCTCTGCCCTTTCCCCCAGTTTTTGTGTGCATTTCATGCTCTCTCTTGCTCTCTCTCTCAAATAAATAAATAAAATCTTTTAGAAAAATAAAAATAAGCAAACTACCATCGCTCAAGGAGAGTTTACCTTCGAGAAGATACTGCCTTCCAAAGTCTTTTTTAGCATGGGGAAACCCTGGGAAGTTTTTTCAATATGCAAGCTCTTTTTGTCTACCTGAGACTAGTGAATCACAATTTCTGGAGTGGGATATAGAAATATGTATTATTAACATACTTCCCAGTTGATTCTTATGTATAATAAATCCTGAGAAACATGGTGGTGGTGAAGAAAGACAAAAATTGGCACAGATGATGAGTAAAATCAAGGTAAGTATTTTCAGCTCAGAAATGTAAAGAGAAAGAGTGTTGCTCCAGTCTTAGAGTAAGGACAAAGCTATACAAACTGCAAATTAATAGCTTTTCTTAAACACATTAAGGAACTGAGGTTGCAGAGCTACCATGTAACCTGAAGTCTGGGAAGACAGGGTATTTTCAGGGAGAAACAAGACCAAGCATTTACTGACTTGAGGCAGACAACACTAGATGCCATCTTAACTGGAAAGTTGCAGCTAAAATATTTTTAAAATTGCTAGACAATGAGGATGAGCTAGCATGGGAGTGATAAGCCTCTAAGAATCTCATCTATAGGGACTTCACATACTCTTGCAGGCTTTGACTCCATGAACCCCACCAGACACTCACAGGGAAGATCAGGAAGAATCCCGAGAAATCTTTTCTTGGGGTGCTGGTATGGGAGGTACCGCCAAAACCCTGGCTCAACCCATCACCTAGATATCCTTAAAAGCCTTAATCTTCAGGAGGAAGAACAGTGAAATCTGTCACCTAAGGGCACTGGTGGAAACCCATTTCATTTGGGGACAGAACAGAAGAAGAAAGCAAATACTACCCCTCTGAGCGGGGCAGGAATTCCTGCCACTTGTGACATGGATAGACTTTGAAGGCATTATGCTAAATGAAATAAGAGAAGAAATATACCATATGATTTTACTAATATGTAGAATCTAAAAAAACTAACTCCTAGAAACAGAGAACAGATTGGCAGTTGCCTGAGGTGAGGTGGCTGGAGGAGATGAAAGAAATGGGTGAAGGTGTTTCTTTGTTTTTGTTTTCATTTTGGATTAAAAAAAAAAAAATCCCTGAGCAAACCCCTGAATAGGAGCCTCCCAGCTGAGCCCAGTCAGCCAACAGAACTGAGAGAGATAACAAAGTGGTTGATTTAAGCCCCTTGAAAGGAAAAAGGATTGATAGGGTCAAAGGCTATATTTTGTCTTGAGAAAGTTGAAATAGCTTGTATCTAATACAAAACCAGGTTAGTTATAGTTTTTTATTCCCAAATCAAATTTCTCATAACCTTGCAGGCTTCATTTGTATTTGATCAGTTTGGAGTTCTTGTCCCTCCCTGGTAAGAATGAGTCTGGTTTTTGAAAGACCTGGGTGCCTCTTTATGGCCTCCCCAAAGCATGATAATACCCATTCACTTTATTTCTTTAATAAACAAAAGCTTACTTTATCAACAAAGTTTAAAACTCAAAATTAATTAATTGGGTTACTTTCTTCTAGTCCAGAACTTAGGTCTGTATATTAGGTACACTGAGCAATCCAGAAAGTTAAGTTTTAAGTTTTGAAGACAGATGTATGTGTTATATTATCCCAGATGTTCTATCAGACTTACTACTAATTTTCTTGGATCATTTCTTCTCAATATATATGACATTTTCTGAATGGCCTGACCCTGCACTTTCTTCAATTAAGATTTGTCTTAATGACCTCAAAGAAATTCTTGTTAGGGTTTTGCTGTATATTTAGTTTTATTTCCCATGGTTAACCTTCTTGATCTTCTTCTAAACATAAGTACTTAATAGTTTCCAATGAGTGGGAAAATAACTTCTAAAAGGGATTATTGCCCAACACTATAGGAGGATGTTCATTTTCTAAGAATTTATTTTCAAGCACATAATGCTTACTAAAAGTACAAACTATAAAAACTTTACATAGTGCATACAAAGCAATGGTGAAGGTCTAGGATTTGCAGAGACCTAGCTTTGCAATTACTATTTGTGAAACTTTAAAGCCCTCCTAAGCTAATTAAATGAGTAATGCATGTGGAAGCACCATAACTCTAAAGTGCCACATAAAAATGTTAATTTTATATTATTAACATACATACTATAATTCATTCTTTCAACAAACATTCTATTTAAAATTGTTATTTAAAAATTAGACATTTTCCAGTAATTTCCCCAAACTGTCCCTCTCTATCTGCCTCCCTAGACAGAGTCTGATTCATCTCTATAGCTTCATAATTTAGCTTATGACCTGAAACATAGAAAATATGCAATTAATATTTATTGATTCCAGACAGTCTCAGTTTCCCCATTCCTTCTACTTCCAATGAAAACTAATATATTCCAAATTACATTGTGGTAAAGTTACTCAGTAGCTCCCAGTTTCACTCTATAATAACCTGTAGTCTTGAAAAGAACATTTCCACTTTGAATCAGTTTAAACTTGCCAGGTTTATTAAAATAATTAATGGACACTCACAATTTGAATTTTACCTCTTCATTCAAACACCATCTTTTTAAATTTAATCGTGAAAGTCCCACCATATGTTTAAGTCACCATGATTGTTTAGCTAGGGAGAGACTGGCGCTCCCTCTGCTGGTTCTACAGAGAAAGAAGATAACCCAAAAACCCTCGCAGCCCTGACATCTTGACAAGGACTTCCTATAACCTGAACTGAATTAACACACCACATTGATGTCCATGCTTGTCAGATGTGAAAGAAATTATAGAAAGAGATATCTGAAATTTAAAGTTAAAAAATCTGTTGTTAAAAAAAAAGAAACCTATGAGAATAAAACAATTAAAATGTGAAATAAAAACCGACAGTACTGTATAAAATAACAGTTTGTTTCTTCTTGTGAATAGTTATTAACTTGTACACCCAAAATAATAGGTGTGAAGAGTATTTTAAAGGAGCAGTGTGGATTAATGAGCATTATCTCAGTTAATTCTTACAACAAATGCTTTAAGTTATAGGCCAGGGAACATCATGACTGTTGTCCCCTCCATTTCAAATAGAGGTTATCTCTACAGAGATGCGTAGCTCTTCTACAGGCCGGCAAAACAATCCCATGACCACTTCTGTGCTCTAGATATTTATAATAGCTAAACTCTGATGAACACTTACTATAACCCGGCATTGAAACAAGTAGTTTACAAGCAATGCCTCATTTACTCCTCATAACAATCCTACAAAGGAGGCACTCTTATTATTCCCATTTTACAGATGAGGAAATCAAAATACAATCACTTTCCAGGGCCAAATTGTTATTAAAAATGATGTCCCAATATCCAAAGTAGGTCATGTGAGTACTCAACAAAGCCCCCTCAAACACTTACATGTAATATAATATTTGGAAATCATAGTCCTCTTCTTGGAATGCCATGAAATATTGACATATTTACTTCCATTTTATAAATTAGAAACACATTTTCTAGAAGAAAATATTACTAGAAAATATATGCATGTACCAATGAAGTTATATATATTTATTGATATACCTATATAATTATACTATATATTTTAATGTATTTATATAATCATATGTAAATTATATATAATATATTTCAAAATTATATATATCATATATAATTTTACAACTGGAAGTTTGTACCTCTTACTCCCCTCCACCTATTTCACCTATCCTCCCTACCCCAAACAAATTATATTTACATTATATACATTTAAATATATAAATATATTTCAGGTTTGGAGAGGGATCTTAAGTCCCAGAATGGCTTCAACTCTAATAAGTACAGATATCATATCCCTTACAGAATTATAATTTATTTCCCTCATTGAATTTTACAAAAGTTGAAAATTCTTCAGGATATGTTTCAGCTATTTTCAAATCAGTCCTGGAAGTGTTCCCATATCCTTTTAGAAGATAAAAATTGGCATAAATTAAAATTTATTGAAACACCCCTGCCCTCTCCCCTATGATTAAGTACAAGCTTTGTATTCAGGCTCAACATGTCTTCCCTTTAAATAGGCTTTGATGAAATCCTGGCTTTTCAAATGACTTTAAATAACATGAGCCACTGTGGTAAAAAATTGCACAGTAACAGAAATAACAGAAGATTGAGATCAAATACCTTTTTACTGATCCTAATTCTTGGCTACATCATCCTCATTGCTTTGCAGTATTTCTCTACAAAACTACTCTGAGTTCCTACAGAGAATGCAAATTTTTCAAGCATCTCTAAGATAATATGGGTTTTCATACTCCCAAAATACCCAAAAATTTTCAGGGAAATATTTTATCAAGTTAAAACCATATAAGATTAATCCAATTACCTTATAAAGTGATGAAAGTGCTTGATTGGGTGTCCAATATGCCTTTTTCATCCTCATTATTTACCCAGCTGCAAGTACCACTGAGCAAACAATCAGCAGCAGTTACCAAAGCTTTACAATAATAACAAATTATGAGGTAAAAATTTAGAATTCAGAAAATCCAACCTGTAAACTTAACTATTTTCTGAATATTTGGGAAAATACCAACTTAGTAAAATTTTGTAGCAAACCCCAGTGTTCTGTGGAAGACTAGTTTGAGAATCACATCTGTTTGGATTCAGATTTTGATCCTCCTAATCATCTATCTTTCCCTCCATTGATGCTCCAACAAAAAAGCTATACAAGGAATTAAACTGTGTTGAATTGCTTTATTTATTTATTTATTTATTTATTTATTTTTGACAGACAAAGATCACAAGTAGGCAGAGAAGCCGAGAAGAAGAGGAAACAGGCTCCCTGCTGAGCAGAAAGCCCAAGGTGGGGCTCGATCCCAGCACCCTGGGACCATGACCTGAGCCGAAGACAGAGGCTTCAACCCACTGAGCCACCCAGGCACCCCTTGAATTGCTTTTAATTTAATTTTATATTTGAATGAAATTAAATTGAATCAAGCACCCATGGACTGGCTCATAGGTAGTAGAGAATGGGACCACCCTACAACGGAGTTAAAAAAAAAAAATCAGCTGAACCTTTAAAGAATTCATAAGTTGAGTGTGGGTAGTGTGCCCGTATAAAACCCCTGGCAGCCCCACATAGGGCAGAACTGATACTTTCTCCCAGACTCTTCATCATGATCTCCAGCTGGTGCTCCTAGAAAAGATGGTAGCACAGTAGATAACCTGAGAGGGTCAGCTGGGTGGTACATGGCAGCAGGGGAGGAGCAACTGCAATTGTGGGGGAAAGAATGAACCCTGACTACCCTGCTCAGACCATTCTCTCATAAGTATCAAAACTCTAAGCCTCTGTGAGAGGGGCAGAGAAAACTCTGCCACTACCAGGCATAGGTAAAGATCCACTGCTGATGGGAAAATATAGAAGAAAAATTCCATTACCTCTGGAGGAGGGTCAGGAAATAATATTGGGGTCAGCCCCACAATCTTATGTCAATGCCATTAGAGGTGTGCTGTCACTGCTGGAAGAGTCAGGAAACCCTCTCCTGTGTCAGGACATCAGAGAGTCCACACCCTCCTCTGCCACCACCACCCCAACCCCCACCACTAACATACAATTATCAGAACAGCTAGCAATTTTACCCTAGGTATTTGTCCAAAGAAGTAAAATCTTATGTTCTCACAAAATCTGTAAATGAATGTTGATAAAAGCTTAATGCATAATTGCTAAAAAAAACTAAATAGAAACAACCTAAACATCCATCAGCTGGTGCATGGATAACAAACTATGCTATAGCCATCTGGCAGAATATTACTCACCAATAAAAAGGAATAAAATGTAACAATATGGAGGAATCTTAAGTGCATTGAGTGAAAGAAGACAGATGCAAAGGCTACCTGCTATATGCTTCTATTTATATGACCTTCGAAAGGCAAAACTATGATGACAAGAAGAGTTCATTGGGTGCCTGGAGGTGGGAGGGAGACACTGACTACAAAAGAAACAGAGGAACTTCATGGGGATGTGAATCGTCTACATCTTAATTATGGCAGTGGTTACATGCATACACATGTTAAGTTTATAAATGAAATAAATTTTATTGTATGTAAATTATTCCTCAATAAACCTAACTAAAAAAGTGAAGAGATAAATATTTGAGCCTCATTTCTGTCATAGTCTGAGTGATTTCAAAAAAGATTCAGTTCACTTAACCCAACTTTTATGAAGTACCTAATATATGCCATGTCATTTTATATCTAAGAGGTGAATTAACTGTGGCTTGCTGGGAACACACAGAGTAATGATACTTATTAAAACATCTTCAGCAATTTCTGGAATAAACCTGAAATCCCAAAGCAAAAATAAAAATATTTAGAACTATATGGCAGTGAATTGCATCATTTTAGAACTTGTGGCCTACAACTCAAGAGGTTTTTAGAAGGAAATTTATAACCTAAAAGGCATTTATTGAAAAACAAATAAGGCTTATATATCAGGTGTTTAACTCAAGAAGCAAAAATAAAATTAAAAAAACCCTCAAACAAAGGAAAAGAAAGATGTAAGAACAAAGCAAATGAAACTATGCATTAAAATAAGCTTAATAGATTGTTAATAGATCACTTTGCTGCAAAAAGATTTCCATCTTTGGTATATAATATGTATTGTTAATCACTGAGGGCTCAGGTATGCAGTCTCTCCTAAGCTAATTTGACCACTAAGCCATGTATATGTGTGTATCATTATACCTGCCTCATACCTAATGATCCATAGGAGAAATTTTAGGAAACATTGGTCTATTGGCTTAATTAAATCATTTAATTTTTCTGAGCTCCAATTTACCTTTCTAGAAAAAAAAAAAAGTAAAATTTAATTCCTTCCCTTATGGCTATCCTGTAAAATTTAGTTGGTTGTACAGAGGGGAAGGGTAAAACCAAAAGAAGAGACCCCCAAGTTAAAGTTACATAAGTAACAAAGAGAAGGTATTTGAAACAAACATAAAAAAGTAATAGCTGTATTACATGAAAAGTTTCTATAAACAAAAAGAAAAAGATAATCCACTAGAAAAGTGGAAAAAGAGAAATCATTTGGGAATTCACAGGAAATAAGCGTAAATTATCTTTATTTTTGTAGAAAGGAGGAAAAGCAGTGAAAATTGTAATGCTGAGAAAATCATGTTGTAAATGATGACCTACCTCTTCTTTTATTGTCTAAATAGTTATTTATCTTAAATATAGGTATAAGATAGAATACTTTCTCTTTCATGCACATCCAGGTATTTTGGAAATGCTAGTGGATTCCAACTCACTCAGACTATAAACATTTATCAGGTTCCTGAGAACAAGTACACTCTCAAATTGGCTGAATTTGGTCTGTTTCCCTAATCATAATCTTTCCAACTTATTAATCAAATTCAGTGTTATTACTCCTTAATAATTAAATCCAAGCTACCACTATTATTTTTTAAATTTCAACTTTTTTTTTCTTTCTGACACTTGATAGCAAGATACCAGGTTAAATGAGCAGTTTTAGCAAAACTAATTCCACTTATTTAGAACATTGATTTTAAAAACAATTTTTTTTTATAATTTTGTTTTATTTTATTTTTCAGTGTTCCAAAATTCATTGTTTATGCACCACATCCAGTGCTCCATGCAATACGTACCCTCCATAATACCCACCACCTGGCTCAATTTTTAACCCAATGTTACTTGAAACGTCGACTAGGTGCTGCTGTTTCTTAGAGAAAAATATTTGGGAGCTAGGTGGTAAAGTCATATTTATTTTAATGTGATCCCAACATATGCTAAAAAGGAAAAAAAATAGAAAATCTATTCACTCTCTAATGGAAATGGCTTCACAAAACTAAAAAGATTTGGTAATACTGAGCAACAGTCCATGAGAAACTGGTTATTGTCGATACTCAGTGCCTAGTTTGCTAGTTAATGAGGTGAGAAGAAACCAAGAGTGGTTAATATTCTCACAAACTGATCATAATCAAATCATTACAATGTTAATTATGGAATTAAGGGGATTGTAACCAGGGAAATAAAAAATATAAAATCACTGTCTTTGTTCTAAATGTGTTATGGAAAACCTTATTTTCTAAAGCTAGATGGGGCTCAAAAAAGATGATACTTTGGGACGCCTGGGTGGCTCAGTTAGTTGGACGACTGCCTTCGGCTCAGGTCATGATCCCGGAGTCCCGGGATCGAGTCCTGCATCGGGCTCCCAGCTCCATGGGGAGTCTGCTTCTCCCTCTGACCTTCTCGCTCATGCTCTCTCTCACTGTCTCTCTCGCAAATAAATAAATAAAATCTTAAAAAAAAAAAAAAAGATGATACTTCTGTGGAAACTGCTTTTTCAAAAAAATCAGGTTGTGCTGGTTTTAATGCTAGAACCTAAAAAATATTTTTCCTTATTTTGCCTTGTAAGTCTTAGAAAGAAACTCTCAACCAATTCATTGAGATATTTAATTTCCTAAAGATCATATATACTCACAGGGAAAGTCATTACTAAGATAAACTATTTTTTTATAATGTTGGAAACTTTATTGTATTTATAACCTGATTCTCAATCCATGTATTTTGAAGAGCTAAATGAACAGTCTCCATTCTAGAGTGTTGATACAGATATTCTTATTTATTTATATGACACTAACAGATAATAGATTTTATCTAATTTTGCTAATAATAACTAGCCTCAGAACTACTGTCTCTTTTCATTGGATTTGCAATTTTAAGAGCATTTTTCTTTTGACAGAGTATGTTAGTAAGATTTTAAATCAATGAAGACAATACCTTCCGTATTATGCCTTAAGAAACTAAAAACCTCCAAAAACATTTTAATTCAAATTTACTTTACATTTTTCTGAATATAAGATAATCTATTTTGACTGTAAAAATTTGAGACAATCAGAAAAATTATAAAGACAAAAAAGAAAAGGATCAGTATAATCTTAAAAGTCAAAGGCAATTACTATTAACTGGTATGACTTCCTTATATCTATCTATCTATCTCTCTCTAGATAGATCTATCTATATATCATGGAATATTACCCAGCCATCAAAAAATGAAATCTTACCATTTGCAACAACATGGATGAAACTAGAGGGTATTATACTAAGTGAAGTAAATCAATCAGAGAAAGAAAATTATCCTATAATTTCACTCATATGTGGAATTTAAGAAACAAAACTGAGGATGATACAGAGAAGGGAGGGAAAAATAAATAAGATAAAATCAGAGAGGGAGACAAACCGTAAGAGAGTCTTAACTATAGGAAAGAAATTGATGGTTGCTGGAGGAGAGATGAGTGAGAGGTTGGGTTAACTGGGTGATGGGCATTAAAGAGGGCACTTGATGTAATGAGCTCTGGGTATTATATAAGACTGATGAATCATTAAACTCTACCTCTGAAATTAATAATACACTAATGTTAATTAATTGAATTTTAAAAATAAATTAAAAAATTAAAAATAAATAAAATGATTGAGAATAAACACTTTGCTAGCTGCATGGTATTGTATGGGGTTAACCACAGTTCATTTTACTATTACATTATTAATAGATTTTTTACATATTTCTAATTTTTATTATTATATAATGAAAGATATCTTTGTGTAGGATAAAAATTATAATGAAGAGTCCAAATGGAAACTAAAGCAGATGTTAGTTCAAATCCTGGCCCAGTTAGTTGGGAGTTTTGGTGAGAAATGAATTACACAACGTGAGTTTAAGCCAGTCACACGATAATTAGTCAATGAATTAAAGTTATTAGAATGAAGTTTTTCTAAGTTTTAGAATATTTTCTTATCATATATGCCCTGATTTGGATTTCTTGGTTAAACAACGCAAGTATTTTTAAGGATTTTCAGACATATTGTCGAATTATTCTCCAAAGTGGCAAACCAATTTTTTTTTTTTTAAAGATTTTTATTTATTTATTTGACAGAGAGAGATCACAAGTAGACGGAGAGGCAGGCAGAGAGAGAGAGAGAGGGAAGCAGGCTCCCTGCTGAGCAGAGAGCCCGATGCGGGACTCGATCCCAGGACCCTGAGATCATGACCTGAGCCGAAGGCAGCGGCTTAACCCACTGAGCCACCCAGGCGCCCCAGTGGCAAACCAATTTAAACTCTCATTAGTATTATATGAGAAGTGATCCTCATCAAAATTAGGTGTTTTCTTATTTTTAAATGCAGTAGATGAAAATGTTGTCTTATTTTAACTTTTATCTTTTTGAGCATTTAGTAACATTATACTTTTTTTTAATTATATTTTTTTAAACATATAATATCTTTTTATCCCCAGGGGTACAGGTCTGTGAAT
>NW_019154085.1:92580590-92635871 GCF_002288905.1 Enhydra lutris kenyoni | reverse complement strand
GTTGGATTTGTAGGTGTTTGCAATCTTTAGATAAGCTATCTAGCTGATCTCCCGCTACCTGAAGTAGTCTCAGCCTGCTACTTCTCCGCCATCTTGACTCCTCCCCAACATTATACTTTTTAAAGCATGCATTAATCATTTGTACCTTTTAAATAAATTATCTGTTTGTGTCTTTGCCCATTAACATATCGGAATCATATCAATTTTTATAACTGCCTTAAATGTTAGGGCTATTAATAATTTGTCGTATGTGCACTTAAATACCTTGTTCATTTCTTTATTTTTAAATTTGTTCGTAATAATCCTTACATTGAGAAACTTTGTTATTTTTCTAGAGTAAAATCTATTATTCTTTTCCTTTATAAATTTTCCTTTCTCATCCAGAAATTGGAAAATAATCACCTTTTATTTCTACTAGTTAAAATTAACTTTAATATTCTAAAATTGCCTTTTTAATCTTGATAAAACATACTTTGGTTTAATACTGTTAAATGATAATCCAAATTTAATTTTTCCCCAAGTCACTAAACAATTGTCCAAATAAGATTTATTAAATAATCCATCTCTTTCTCATTGATCTGCAATGTCTCCATTATGATGTATACTTTTACACATAATAAAGTTATAAGTTTTTACAAGTTACCAAAGTTAATCAAAGATATTATCCATTGTACCTGATTTGCTTTTGAAAGAGGAGCTGTGATTAAAGATCCCCAAGGCAACTCTCACCCATAAAATTATTGCCCACACCCACTGGGGTTAGGAGATTTCCAAAGCAAGAAAGGAGGAGGCACAAAGGAAAATAACGAGTAACTGAAAAGAGTCTACATGTTAGTTATTTAGTTATTTATTTTTGAGAGAGTGAGAGAGAGAGCATGCAGGCCCATGTGTGTGAGCAGGGTGGGGAAGGGACAGAGAAAGAGGGAGAATCTTAAGCAGGCTCCACTCCTAACACAGGACTCAGTCTCTGGACACTGAGATCATAACCTGAGCCAAAATTAAGAGTCAACTGCTTAACTGACTGAGCCACCCAGGCACCCCCAAAAGTCTGCATTTAATTCATGGTCGTTCCTTTCTTCTCACTGTGCCCACAATAAGCCTACATTATTAATGGAATGAGATAAAATCCAGGCAACATTTATCAAGCATTTACAGTGTTCCAGGTCGTTGTATCCCTTCTCCCTTCCCTACCCCCAACAGAGGTAGACATTGTTTTCTTAATTTTACAGTTATAGAAATACATTCAGCAATTTTAACTAACCTGTCCAATACCACACAATTACTAAGTAGCCAGAATAGGATGTGAACCTAGATCTCTCTGAATCAAAATCATATTTGTTGAAAATACCCTTAGGTGTAAAAAAATAATCTCTCTTTCTCTCCAAATCATTTCCTTTTCTGAAGTAGTATTTTAATATTGGCAGATTGCATATAACATATACTATAATTTGGAGTTTTTATACTCTTCAAGGGTAAATGTGCATGTGAAGTTGAAAGGATGAGGAGGTAGGAATCTCATGGTTGGGATGCAAGAACTCTGCTACAAAGGGTGTCGACTATTTTGCAGAAGGTTAGATGATCACCAGGGTCAATGAGGGCAATATTAAGACCAGATAATACTAGCTATAAGTTAAAGGATACAAATACTATGTGAAACATAATACTAGCAATGGACCTTCCCTCATTACTAACACCATCAATGACCATAGCCTAAGGTCCTGAGAGCCTTAATCCAGAAGGAGGAAGGAAAAGAAAGTAAAAACAATCCTGACTGTGACAATTTCCAACATGAAGTGACTGAATAATCAGTCAAATAAATTTGATCAAAATTTTTAGATTTCATTTGCCGTGTCATGAAGAGTGGGGATTCAGTTTCAAAAATTCAAATAAGCTGTAAAAAATAATTGTAAAATTTACAGTAAACACTCATCGAACTGAGCCCCCACTCAAACTAGGTTGAAAGAGATTACTTAGGACTCAGAGGCACAGCCAGCCTGCAAGAATACTGGAAGTGAGAGTAAGAAAGCAGAAAATCAATCTTCCTTTTGTGTCAGAGGGACCCAGGTCCTCCTTCCTGTCTTCTCCTAGCTCATACTTGCTGCTCTGTCTCCTGGCCTCATCCTGGACAAGAAGAAGGAGCTGCTCTCCTGCTCCTCATAAATGCTCAGTGTCAGTCAAGAGGTCTCCAGCTCATAATACCAGTGGCTCCTGCCCTTCCAAATCCCATTCCTAGCTTGATATTTCTGACTTAATGCACTCCTACTGATTTCTTACTCATCTCAGTCTTCCTTTCTCTTTGCCAGCACATTTTTGTCTACTTTATACCCAAATGTAAATGTCATTTACATTGTCATTTGGTGGAGATAGAACCCACATACTGTGTGTGTGTGTGTGTGTGTGTGTGTGTGTGTGTATGGATACACATATGTATGGTATATATAACACTGGATTTATGGATTATATGAGATTATATGAGATGGATACAAATCTTACAAGAAGTATAACATATGTCTTTTTCTATAATTCAGTTTTCCTTCTATTTCAGGTCCCCATTCTGCTATAGTTGTAGAAACTCAATGTTAACCAGTTCATGCCCACATTGCTCCCTTTCCCCAGGATTATGCCAAAGTTTTGGGACACGTCTAGTGCCAAAACTCTGCCTCTGGAAAATCTCCCACTTGCTCCGTCCAGATTCATTCTAAATATCTCAACCCCAGCTCTTTGTCCTGGAGCCTGAATTGAGTGGAATACAACCAGACAGAATCAGTCTTTTCTCTATATGATTTCTTTTCTTCTGGTTTCTAATATTTGCCTCCCTTCATCCCTTCAGGCCTAGCAGCACTAACAGTTCTAGCCCTGGATTCCTACCAGCCTGCTGCTGCTAACTCCCTGTTCCTGGGCTCTACACTGCACTCACACATCTGTAATCATTCCTTTTGTAAATAATCCCTCCCCAAACTATCCCACGGGGAAGGTACCAGCAGTTTATTGAGGTGATACAGTTCCAGGATGTCCATTTTCCATACAGAGATTCTGTGATACCTTTCATTCTGTCTGGTTCCTGGCTGTCAGATTATAAGGTTTCCACAGCAACTTTCCTCATGTTTGTTGTCCACTTTGACCTGCAGGTCTTGTAACTCTCCCTACTGCTATTTCCGTGCCACACTGTGGACCAGAAATGCCTATGGAGTTGTCAAGGCCCTGTCCATCCAGTCTTTGTGTGCACTCACTGTGTCTCTGCTTTCAGGTTGCAAAATCAGGGAGATCCCTCTCTCTCTACTCTGTCAACCTTATGCAACCCGTAGCAGGAGGTTTGTTTGACAGGTGGGAGATGGGGAGAGAAAGGGGTGCATGACATACCAAGAAAGGAAAAAAATATATACCACAACATAGAGAAGTATATTAATACTCAAACATTATGACCCTGTAATAAATCTATAAAACTGAACATTTAACCATCCAGCTTGTGGGTTCTAAAAATAAAGATTTAAACATTCCTATTGCTAAATGTCAGGCTCTTCATTTATATAGCAAATTAAAGTTTGAAAAGCACTTTACATAGAAAAGTCATTGGATCTTCAAGACAAACCCTAAAAGGATTATAAAATATGTTCCATGTTATAGGCTGAACTGTGTAATTCATATGTTGAAGTCCCAACTTCCAGTATATCACAAAGTAACCATATTTGGAGAAAAGGTCTTTAAAATGATGATTCAGTTAATATGTGGTCTTTAGAGTGGTTTATAATGTAATATGACTGATGTCCTTTTAAGAAGAGGAAATTTGGAAACAGACATGTGCACACGCAGAGGAAAAACCACACACAGTCAGAAGGAAAGACCGTCCTAGACAACTCATACACTCCATTTTTAGATCAAGTAGAGAATTTCAAAAGCCTACCAAAAACCCACAGATTGTTTTATAGTAAATTATTTACAATAAATTTTACACTTGTAATCTTAATAATACTTAAATCCAGGCTGTCTCACACCCTCTATTACCTCTCTCAAATATTTGCAACGTGTTCTGCAACTGTATGATATTACTGGCATATGAGAATATTCATGAGAATGTGTGTATAAACCTCTTCAAAGTTAAGCAATGCATCTGTGGGCTTAGGCCACCGAGTAGTGGCTGCCTCCAGGCCATTTCCAGACTTTTGCTTCCCTCTTCTCTGCACTCCGTCTGCTGCCTTTCTAATCCTTTCATGCTCCCTGTCAATTTCCTGAATTCCAAGTCCACTCAAAGGCTGAACAAAGAAGCAAAGAGGTGAGGGAGGTAACGCATCTAGTGCAGCAAGTAAACTGCATTGAAAGGTTGTGAGGTACATGAAGGAGAGGACACTACTGCAGGTATGCAGTTCTCAGGGTGGCCAGGCCGAAAGGCAGAAAACAGAGAAAGCAACAGGGATTTCTAATTTTGTTCTGAATCCAAGCACAAAAGATTGAGTCTGTGTAGTGCAGGAGGGTGAAAGGACAAGAGGGAAATGAGAAAGCTTGGATTATGGGCTCGGATTTATGGACTCCTTATCAAGAAGTTTGAGCAAGTTAGTTTTACTCTTGTGCTGCCATTTCCTTACCACCAAAATGAGTATGTTATAGTCAAGGTTTCTTCTAGCTCTAACATTTGGTGAGATTTTTATCTGACACTGTGAGTCTGTGCTTTCCCAAGGAAGTATAGAATTACACCATATGCTCCCATTGCATTTGAACCTCAATGTCAAGTTTTGATGCTCATGGGGAGTGAATTTTTGAAAATAAAGAATAATCTCAGTGTAATAGTGTTCTTTGGAAATATTCCAATTTAAATAAAGTAGAAAAAAACCCTTCTATTTATTGGCTTATTTAACTGTAACCATACAAATGTTCCATTCACTTATTCATTCATTTAACCAAAGCTGAAGGAACATCTACTATGGACTAGCATACTCTTTAGAGCTCATAGTCTCTCTAGTGAGAAACAGACAGTGTGGTATGGGAAATGGTGTGGGCTCTTTAGAATATAGGTAAGCTCAGAGTGGTCTGACAACCTCTAAAAGGGCATACAGGACATCCAGCCTAAGTCTTGAAAGTGCCAGTGATCAAATTTTGTTAAGACAAAAGTAGTAATTTGTACAGTATCCCAGAGAGGATGGGCATACTTAAGGAATTATAAGAAAATGGGAGCTCAGCTTATCAAAAATCTGGGTATTTTGAAAACTAAATCATAAAAGATTCTCACACACAGCTTATCAGTGAGCCCAAACACAGAAAGCTAAATTCTTTTGCTATTCATTACCATTTTAAAGATTTCCAAGAGTTGTGAATCTTACATATCAATTCCTTGTATTTATTATATCCATACTTACCTTGGGAAGCAAACATTCCTGAGATCTTAAGTATGGAAAGGACCTTATTAATCAGCTGCTTCAACCCTCTCATTCATATATGAACTGATTTGCTCCAAGGTCTCATGGTTGCAGATATAAATCTAGATCGCAAGTATCTGGACTCCCATTTCAATGTTTTTGTTTGTTTGTTTGCTTTTTTGCTTTTTCCTACGAACCTCTCTGTACTTCCCATCAGCCTTTACACATAAACTTGAGAATGAAGTCAAGGGGTCTCTGTTATTCTATTAATCAAGGAATCAATCATTTAGGAGGCCATGATTATATGCTAGTCATGCTGCCATATGTATTTATTTGTTTAGACTATAAACTGAATTATATGTTTTGGAATTGTCTTGGCTACAAATATCCATGAATGGAGACAGTGAAAGGACATTGTAATAATTTCCCCAGAGTCAAGTGAAAAAGTGGATATTGATTTATGTTTCATTTGGCAAACCTTTCATGAGCACCTGATACATGTCAGGCACCATCCTAAACAGCATCAGTAAAAAACAGAGTAATTGTAATAAGACAGCATCCATGCCACATGGCGCTTATCTACCGAACAAAATAGACAATAAAGAAACTAATATACATAATTATAATGCCAAACGACAATAAGTATAAGGCAAAGTTTCAAAATGCAGGAAATGAAAAAAGTTTTCTTTAAATTCTGAAGGAACAGAAAGTGCAATAAGAAGAAACTGTAATGACTCATTTCCAGAAAAGAAAGATACTTGGATATATTGAAGCCTTTCACATTCACCTTCCTCTGCCGTGGAGTCATTCTTAGAAACGTAGTGGGAAGAAGTAGGAGGCATTCTCAAATTTTTTCTGGAGTGTCAAGAACCACCCTCTTAACTCTTATCAGACTGGTTTTAAGGAGACATCAAACCTAAGCACTTTCTTCTCCAAACACGAGGTATTCCATGTTTTAATATTAATAAGCAATGGTTCTTTCAACATTTCTAGATAAGTTCAGAGTCCCCTTTGAATATCTGATTTAAAGTAGAGAACTTCCCTTCCAAAAATACCCACTAATACCTACATAGAAAATGTTGCATTAAATTTCAGGGAACCACTGAAGACCAATGATCCTCCTAGAGACCAGTCCAAAAAAATATTTTTTTTCCCTGCATTATGAGGAGTGGGTTCTAACAGGATTAGGACCAATGGACTGTGATCCAAGAGTTTTCCAGTTTAAAAATTGCACATGTTCAGAGACCTCCTGACCAAAGGGCTTTAGGTTTCCAGGCTGCACTGCTTAGGGAGCAGAATTCACATGTGGTACCAGCAGTATTAATCACTGTTGGTTATTAAAGACCAAATAGGAATGCAATCCTCTTCATTAAAAAAAAAAAAAAAAAGAATTTTGTAATGATTTTTAAAGATTTTATTCATTTATTTGACAGACAGAGATCACAAGTAGGCAGAGAGGTAGGCAGAGAGAGAGAGGGGGAAGCAGGCTTGCCACTGAGCAGAGAGCCTGAGCAGGCCTGATCCCAGGACCTCGAGATCATGACCTGAGCCGAAGGCAGAGGCTTAACCCACTGAGCCACCCAGGTGCCCTAAAAAAAAGAATTTTAAATAAGCATGTGAAATTAGTTGCTCCTGAAAGGCACAGAATAAATATACCAAGAAAATCCTCAAAGCAGTGGTTCTCAATTCATATTCATGTACATATTAGAATCACTTGCAGAGTTTAAAAAAAGACTGATGCTCAGGACCAAAGCAGACAACCAGGAACTGGTGGTGGTTAAATTTCCCCAGATAATTCGAATGAAGAGCCTGGTTACAACCCACTGTTTTAGAAGGGCTGACTAACTCATGCATTGTGAACCTGGCTTTACTGAATTAAAATAAATGTTTAAAACTAAATCCAATTGATAAGAATTGTTTATGCAGTTGATTAGAACTTAAAGCTCAATAATTCTAATGGTTCTAAATAGTCCTAACATTTCACAGAATATATGAGGAACAGAAAACCTATCAGTAAATAGTATGGGTTTCCTTTTGTGGATCAAAACAGACACAAATACCTAGGAGCAAACATTCTCCCTACTCTTTCCCAGAATTCCAGTAGCTAGCAGAGTGTGACACATATGAAGGCTTAATTAATGTTTACTGATTTAACCACACTATTTTGATCCTTTCTTTCTCCAATAAACACTCTAGGAAAGAGAACATCAAGATCATTCAGTAGGTTATCTAATGGGGCATTTAACTGCACCCTTATAAGCAATATTATTGAATTCATTCTTCCATTAAAACATTGACTATCTACCATGTGCCAATTACCAAAAGTTATGTGAGGGATGATAATGATAATAGTTTAATACTTTCAAAATCATTTCCAACATCTTCTTTTAAACAATTATTGGACCTTAGTTCCAAGAAGATTAAAAGATATTCAAGACCACAGAGTTAGTGTGTGTGGCAGAGTGTAAAGTGGAACATCAATTTTTTAATTCCCAATGTGATGCTGTTTTGCAGGAGCAAAGTACATCACTTTTATAATATGTATAAATTTAAAGTAATAAGTCTAATTCTAAAAGTAGATGATTGTGTGGAAAGAAATCACATGTGTCATTTGCATAGAGGAACTTCGCAGTTCTATCAGCTTTGTGTAAGTAACTTTCGGATTAGAAATAGATTCTCTGGGATGCCCGGGTGGCTCAGTCCATTAAGTTGGCCACCTTTGGCTTAGGTCATGATTCCAGGCTCTTGGAAGTGAGTCTTGCTTCAGGCTCCTTGCTCAGCAGGGAGCCTGCTTCTCCCTCTGCCTACTTTTCCCTCTGCCAGCTGCTTCCCCTGCTTGTGCTCTCTCTTTCTGACAAATAAATAAATAAAAACCTTAGAGAAAAATAGAGAGAGAGGGAGAGAAAGACAGAGAGACAGAAAGAAAGAAAGAAAGAAAGAAAGAAAGAAGAAAGAAAAAAAGAAAGAAGAAAAGAATTGGGTTGAAATGAGCATGACACTGGAGAAATTGCCTCCTTCACTGTATTCAATAATATTTTAATATTTGTAGTTGTTAGTAGGGAAGAAAGGAACAAAGACAGGTAGATTTAATGGTCTACATATAATGCTAAAATTCAGACAAATATAAAGATATCATGTCTATAATGAGTACTGGGTGTTATATGCAATTGATAAATTATTGAACACTACATCTGAAAGTAATTATGTATAGATGTTGGCTAATTGAATTTAAATAAAAAAATGTTAGATTATACAGGCATTTTAACACCCATAAATTATAGGGTTTATTTTGTGCATTGGAGTGTTAAGATGTTTAAGATCCTGTCTTATGTATTGGAGAGTTTATTAACATAATTATTATGTGTACAAAACAATAAATTTTCAAAAAATAAATAAATAAGTAAATATGTGTGTGTGTGTGTGTGTATCTCCTGTCTTATCCAACTGATTATTATAAAACAAAGATGAATAAAATCCAGTGTTGTCACAGAGGTTAAAAAATGTACCCTGTAACACTTTGTGGAACTATAAATTGGTCCAACTTTGGAAGAAGAGATTTGGCAGTGTCTAAAAAATTTTTGTCTTACTTTTTTATTTTTTTAAAGGCTTTATTTATTAATTTGACACAGAGAGAGAGAGAGAGCACAAGCAGGCAGAGCAGTAGGCAGAGGGAGAAGCAGGCTCCCTACAGAGCAGGGAGCCTGATATGGGGTTCAATCCCAGGACCCTGGGATCATGATCTGAGCAGAAGGCAGACAATCAACTGAGCTACCCAGGTGCCCTCCGAACAAATTTTTAATGTGCACATTTTCACCTATTTCTCTTCCCATCTACTGTCTTATTACTATAGTTAACATAAACAAATAATAACTTGTACATGGATGTTTACAGTTTATATGTAAAAGGAAAAACTTTGCAAAGTTTTAAAATGTACATCAACGGTTAAGTAAATTGTAATACATAGAAAAAAAATACTAAGTAGTTGTTAAAAAAGAATGAGGAAATCTAACTGGACTGACACAAGATAATATCTGTGATACACTGTTAGCTATTTTAAGTGAACTATAGAACTCTATGTCTATCAATGCATAGAAATAGATTTGTAAGGATACTCACCAAATTGTCAATTACTTTTACTTCTAAGTAAATAGCAGGACTGTGGCAAGGAGATGGTAATGATGGGGAAATTTTCACATTTCATGTATATCAATAAATATTTCATTATTTTAAAAAATTTATTATAATTTGTTTTTAATAAAAACATGCTCACTTTCCAAAAATATCCCTACCTTGGGTTTCCTGAGAAACCTAGCCTAACCTGTTGTCAGCTCATCTTGCCAGAAAATAATGGCTAGATTAGAAGCTTCATGAGAACAGAGAACACATGTGTTTAGGGCTCTATGTGCCTGTTTGAAAATCTGATACATAGAATGCACTCAGTATAATACATCGAATGAATGACAGAAATGTCAGAGAATAATTTAGCTGCTGTAATTATATATTAGTCAAAAGTATAGACTTTTTAATTAGGAATATTCCTCAAATTTGAAGTTATCAAAAAATTAAAAATTTTTTTTAAAGTTAGAATTCTTCAAGTTTATAAAAATTCCCTAAATCTAAAAACATACAGGTTAAAGTATCATGAACAGGCTTTGCCTTTAAGCATTTTGATAGAATTCTAAGAATTGAGACAAGGGTGTTTTGTTTTGTTTATTTTTTACTGTATTGACCACCAATCAATTTGTGTTGCTCTTCATCTTGTTATTGTGGTAAAATAAACATAACATATAACTGACCAACTTAATCATTTTTAAGTGTACAATTTAGTGGCATTAAGTATACCCTCATTATTGTGTCATCATCACTACCTTTTCATTTTGCAAAACTAAAACTCTGTACCCATTAAATAATAACTCTCATTCCCACCTCCATTCTCCTTTGTATCTCTATGAATTGACTACTCTAGACACCTTACATAAGCAAATCAGACAATATCTGTCCTTTTGTGACTAGCTTATTTCACTGAGCAGAACGTCTTCAAGGTTCATCCAAGCTGTTGCATGTGTTAGAATTTCATTCCCTTTTAAGGCTGTATAATATTCCATCATATGAATGCATCACATTTGTTTATCTATTCATCTATTAATGGACATTTGGGTCTTCTACCTTCTGACTATGGCAAATAATGCTTCTATAGACATGGGCATACAAATATCTCATTGAATCCCTGCTTTTGATTATTTTGGATATATATTCAGAAGTGGAATCACTGGATCATATGGCAATTCTATTTTTTAATTTTTTAAACTGTCATACTGTTCTCTACAGCAGCTGCACCATTTTACACTCCCACTGACAGTGCACAAGGATTCGAATTTCTCCACATCCTCCCTAACACTGGTTATTTTCTGGGTTTTTTGATAGTAACCATCCTAATGGGTGTGAGTGTTATCTTGCTGCTTGCTTTCTGAAATAGCAAAAACTGGGAAAACCTAAACCTAAATGACCAGCACACAGAGATTATGATATTTTTATCCTGACTTTTTTTTTAATTTTAGTAACGCTGAAATCAGGATTCATATTACAACTGATGTCATCTTATAGTTATATTTAATAGCAATATTTAACATCTCAATGGCATTTAAAACAATAGTGTCTTAAAATTAATACTGTTTTAGATTCAGCAAAATATGGAACACCCAAAATTTTAAACCACAAAGGATTAAATTATCTGAATTATATAGCAATAAAGATTAGTTGTAACAATCAACTTAAATGTACCCAAGAGAAAAAGTAACTAGGTGACAAGAAAAGGAACAATTATCATGAATTTTTTTTTAAATATTTAAAGTAATAAGATACAGGTTGTTTCCAGATCCTACTAGATCCTGAGCTGTGTAACTTTTAGCAACTTAAACTTAACTGCTCTGTGGTGCAACTGTTACACCTACAAAATGGGAATAACAATATTTCTATGATATTATACCTACAGGCTTATATCCTATTTGTTAGAACTTAGCAAATGGCAACAGGGATAATAGAATATTGGTTCTTTTTTGAGAGGATGATTTCTACTTTTCCTCCTAAGGTAAAAATAAGAGCTTCTACCATTAAAGAAAGAAAGGAAAAAATGATAGGAAATAATTTTTCAGTCTTTATCAAAGGTGCTTAAATTATTCCAATAAATACCCAGCTATAGTTCACTATTTTTCTAAACTAACAGCCTATTTTTAGATTTTTTTCATGCATTACATCTTCATATTAAAGATATTTCTGAGATACAGGGAGCCTGAGTGGCTTAGTCAGTTAAATGTCCAACTCTTGATTTCAGTTCAGGTTATGAACTCAAGGTCCTGGGATGGAGCCCAGGAACAGGTTTCATGCTCAGCGTGGCATCTGCTTGAGAGTCTCTCTCTCCCTCTCCCTCTGCCAATCCCCCAGCTCCCAAACAATCTCTAAATAAATAAATAAAAAGCTTAAAAAAAAGATATTCCTGAAGTACAATTATGTCTGAAAGCAATATAGAAATATATAAGTAAAAACAAGCAATTTTTTCTGAAAAGGAATTAAATTGCTAATGATACATTAGCAAAGCCTCTCTCCAAATGCTCAAAAATATGATTACATAAAATGGTTTATATAATCAAATTTTGTTTCAACTCAATTTTCCTTTGTTATGAACCAAAACAATTTTGATCAATATGATGCATTAATGTGTAATCCTGCATGACACTATATGTTCAGATAGTGATTATGATTTACTGGATTACCATTATGCAGGTTTTATAAATGAGGTATATATCTTTAGGCCTATGGTATCTGTTGTAGATAATAGTAGATATTGGAAAATTCTACCAACGAATTTGCTAGGAACTACAAGGGAATGGAAGTAAGAAGGAAATAACCTTTAATGTGTCTCCCCTGGGTTGACTGTGGAGAGGAACCAGATAGACTGAACACCTCTCTCATAGAGGATAGCAGCATGGAAGAAAGTGCTCAGCATGACATGGTCACCAGTCGGCAATTAATTCAGTCCATTTAAGTCTATGTTACCCCACTTCCATCCTCAGTGCCCTTTCCTCTTTTTAAAGATTACAAAGAAGCAGGATAAAACAGGAACTAACTCCAATTAACATTTTAAAAATTCTGGAAGGTCTTCTATACCTTTAAGATTAGAGTGCTTAAGAAAAATTGTAAAAAGTGAAGCAACACACTAATTCAATATGGTATGAATTTAAAGTAGCAAAGTTTAAAGTGGAATATACCAAACTCCAGAAGATATAAGAGGCTAATGCCAAAATCCAAATGAATAATTGAGTTGCCCTGAGGTGTAATTTCAAAGACTAGCTGTAGAAGAAGGACTTCTAGAATAATGGAGTAAGGATGTCAAAAAATCAGCTCCTACATAAAAAAGTAAAAGTACTGACAATAATTGTCAAAATAAAATTTTACTGAACTCTGAATATTAAACAAAAGCTTTCAATGTTTCAAGAAAAACAGTTGAATCCTGATAAGAGCATTAACCTTCATGGGTAATTTAGCTTGCCTTACTCCTATTCCCCTCTCACCAGCTTTGTGGCAGCTTTGACAACCAGCAGCCTCAAAATAATGGTAACTATGAAAAACAAATGTCATGATTTAAGGGGGGCAAAAGACCTGAATAGACACCTCATTACAGAAGACTAGCAGATGGAAAATAAACATTTAAAGATATGATTGGGGACCTGGGTGGCTCAGTGGGTTAAAGCCTCTGTCTTCGGCTCGGGTCATGATCCCAGGGTCCTGGGATTGAGCGCTGTATTGGGCTCTCTGCTCCGTGGGGAGCCTGCTTCCTCCTCTCTCTCTCTCTGCCTGCCTCTCTTCCTACTTGTCTGTCTGTCAAATAAATAAATGAAATCCTTAAAAAAAAATAAAAATAAAGACATGATCAATATTATATATCATTAATAATTGCAAATTAAAGCAATGAGATACCTATTAAAATGGCCAAAATCCAAAATTCTGACAAAACCAAATGCTGGTAGAGCAACAGGAACTCTCTCATTCATTGTTGGTGTGAATGCAAAATGGTACAGCCACTTTGGAAGACAATTTGGCAGTTTCTTACAAAACTAAACATACTCTTCAAGATGGGATCAGGAGGGAGACAAACCATAAGAGACTCTTACTCTCACAAAACAAACTGAGGGTTGCTGGGGGGCGGGAGGTAGGGATAGGATGGTTGGGTTATGGACATTGGGGAGGGTACGTGCTATGGTGAGTGCTGTGAAATGTGTAAGCCTAATGATCCACAGACCTGTACCCCTGGGGCAAGTAATACATTATATGTTAATAAAAATAATTTTTAAAAAACTAAACATACTCTTACCATATGATTCAGCAATAATGCTCCTTGGTATTGACTCAAAGGAGCTGAAAACACCTCCACACACAAACCTGTGCATGAATGTTTATACCAGTTTTATTCTTAATTGCTAAAATGTGGAAGCAACCAAAATGTCCTTTAGGAGATGTAAACTGTGGTACATCCAGACAATGGAGTATTTTTCAGCACTAAAATGCAATACACAGTCAAACAATGCAAACACATGGAGGAAAATTAAATGCGTATTACTCAATGAAAGAAGCCACCCTGAAAAGAATGCATAGTATATGAGTCCAAAAAGATTATGTTTAGTAAAAGACAAAACTATGGAGAAAGTAAAAAGATCTGGTTGCTAGGAGTCAGGGATATGGAGGGATGACTAGGTGGAGCATAGAGGATTTTTAGAATGGTGAAACAAGTCTGTATGATACTTAATGGTGGATACATGTCATTATACATAAAATATATACAACAAGAGTGAACCCTAACGTAAACTGTGGACTTTGGGTAATAATGATGGGTCAATGTATGTTCATTGATTATAGCAAAAGTACCTATTTGGTGCAGGATGCTGATAGTGGTGGAGGCTGAGTAGAGCAGGGGATACATGAAAACTCTGTGTACTTTCTGTTCCTCTTTTCTGAGAACCTAAAAGTGCTCTAAAAAGATAAAATCTATTTTTTAAAAAAGAAATTCAGTACTGATTCTTGCTACAACATGTTTGAACCTTGAAAACATTATGCTAAGTGAAAAAGTCAGTCATTGTATAGTTCCATTTACTTGAAATATCTCCAAATGGCAAATCTATTGAGACATAAGGCAGATTAGTGGTTGCCATGGCCTGAGGTCAGGGGTAATGGATAGTTAGTGCTAATGACTGTAGATTTGGGGGAATGGGAAGGTGATGAAAATGTTCTAAAATTAAATAATGGTGATGATTGCACAACTCTGTGAATATACTAAAGAGCCAAGACTTGTAAAGATTAAATGGGTGAATTTTATAAGATGTGAATTATATCTCAGTGAAGTTGTTATTTAAAAAGACCAGCTCTAAAAATACTTTGAACAAGATAGTTTTATCATAGTAAGCATATATCCTTAACTATAAGTCGATGAGTAATCATGACACTTAGGTAACATTGAATCCACTGGCTCTACCGTTTTTCTTTGTGCATACAGACAATCATTTAAGCTTATTAAGTTAAGTGTTTCCTCATCAGTAAAATGGAGATAATCCTCAAAGCATAGCTGAAACAACTTATTATGATATCACAGAAAAATAACCTGACATGAGTTTTCTTACTGTTGGAGAATAAAATTACAAATGAATAAAAGGGGAAAACTGAAACAAATCCAGAGGTACTATACTGGAGTCAGAGATATCAGTATGAACTCATGTTTATTTTTATATGTTTGAAGATAGATACTAGGAGTAATTATAGATATCTGTGCACACATGATTTAATATACATACAGATATTTCCTAACTCTGTGAACAGAGAGGACCTAGAAACAGTAATACTCCCATAGCCATCAGCATGCCTAAGGTCCAGATCTGAATTTCTAAATACCATTCCCCAATAAAAGGAACTAGGATTTCCTGGAGAAATGGAAGATTCTAGAACTGGAACAGGGTAAATACTGATAAATCTGGCCATTTTTTTAAAGATGTAAAATAAAATGCCTTGAGAAGGGAAAAAAAGAATGAGTACATGGCAAAAGGATATAAAAGCCAATTTGAAAGAGTTCAGATGGCCAAAACTGGAACAATTTGGACAGCACAATAAATAAATTTAGTATTGGATTATGATCCAAAAAATAAATACCCATGTGCCCATACTGATCTACATAAATGATCGAATCCATTAATAAACTAGGGAGAAGAAATAAACATTTTTTCCAAAATCATTGCAAAGTATAAATAAAGACTAAAGGAAAAGAACATCACCATTAGACACAAAAACTGCTGCAAGCAAGATGCATAGATTAATGCTCAAATGGGTGAAACTTTATGGAGTAAGAAATTTCCCTCACTTTCAAAGTATTGCCCCTGAAATACTCATTATTTACTGTGCCGGTTTTAACATTTGCTTCCAAATTTATAGTAACTTTTCAGTGAAGAAACCTGGCAGACACCACCTTAACCAAGTGATGAAGGCTTACATCCCATTATAAGTCATGTCTCTATCCTGTTTCCCTGCTAAGATGACTGTTATATGAACAAAGTACATATTGCCTCTCTGGTATTCTCTCCACCCATAACCTCAATCTAATCATGAGAAAATAACAAATAAACCCAAACTGATGGACGTTCTACAAACTCTTGACCAGTACTCTTCGAAAGAGCGAAGATAACAAAGACCAAGGGAAGACTGAGAAATTGTCATTTATTGGAGAAGACTGTGGCAACACGATGACTAAATATACTATGTGGTATCCTGATTCAGATCCTAGAGTGGAAAAAGGTCATTATTTGGAACACTGGCGCAACCAGGTTAAAGTCCACAGTTTAGATAATAATGTATAATGTTAATTCTTAGTTTCAGTAAATGTGCCATAGTTATATAAGATGTTAGCTTTAGGGGAAGCTGGATGAACTGTATTCAGGAGTTCTGTGTACTATCTGTACAACTCTTCTGTAAATCTATAATCATTTTAAGATAAAAAGTTATAAAACAAAACAAGGATCTGGCCTGCTTAACATGCTCAATAAATTATCCTCAATATTATATCCTCGTTAGCTTTCACCAGAGTCTTCTAAAGATGACACCTCCTGAATTGATAAACAACTTCCTCCCCAGACTCAAATATCCCTTTGGTTATAATGGGAAGGCTCTAAGGAATCACATTAATAAATATGATATTTCCTGCCACATGCCTCCTATGCGTTATCCTGTCATAACTGATTGGACTAGGAATGGACACTTGCCCAAACAAAGCCAATGAGCCCCTTTCTCTAGGGATATGGGATTCCAGGTACATCTGTCTGATCTCTTGAGTGGAGGAAATCTATTTACAAGCACTTAGAATTTATTTTCTAATATCTGGTCTGGGAAACAGGGAAGCAACTTGTTACAGACTGAACGTGCATACTCACCCAATATGTTGAATTTCTAGCCCTGAATGTGATAATATTAGGTGGTGGGCCTTGGAAGGTGATAAGGTCATGATTGTGGAGCCCTCATGAATGGTATTAGTGATCTTATAAAAGGACCCCAGACAACTCTCTTGCTCTCTATCTGCCATGTGAGGATACAAAGAGAAGTCAACAATCTGCAAACCAGAAGAGGGTTCTCACCAGAATCTGCCACACTGATCTTGCAATTCCAGCCTCCAGAACTGTGAAGAATACACTTCTCTTGTTTATAAGCTACCCAGTCTATATTTGTTGTAACAGCCCAAATGAGCAGACTAAGGCACCATTCTACAGAAAGAGAGCAGAATGAACAAGATATGCTTGAGAGGCAAAACTGATAAATAGGAACAGAGAGAATTACCTGGGTCACTGTGCAGTGACACACTTAAATCCCCACTGGTTCCCAAAGCCTATCTGCTGCTATGCCCTTTAGATTCCATGAAATACCCAGTCACCTTATTTCTCTTTGGGCTTAAACAGGCTAGATTTCTGTTAATATAACTTGAAAAGTGCTAGTTAATTCAACTACTTTGTAGAATATGGCATGCATTTAGACTTATGTTTTCTGCTTTTGCTTTTTAAGACTCAAAGTCAGTAACTTCTTGGTCACAATTCACATAAACTATCTGATTAAAATACCGTTATCCTTATATATATACCACATCTTTTCAGTTCTGGCCATTTATTTATTCTGTGCTTTCTCACTGAAAGACCTTTAACCTAGCAAGATACTATTGGCACCTGGCTGTATTATTTTCTTATACTAAATAAGGAAATTATTTCTGAAAAGTAAATCTGTCTTGGGATGCCTGTGTGGCTTAGTCAGTTAAGCTTCTGCCTTCGGCTCAGGTCATGTTCCCAGGGGATCATGACCTGTGTCTCTGACAAATAAATAATATATTTTTAAAAATTTTTTTAAAAAAAGAAGTAAAGCTATCTTATACATATTTCTAAAAGAAAATATTGGAAAGGGGTACCTGGGTGGCTCAGATGGTTAAGTGTCTGCCTTTGACTCAGGTCATTATCTCCAGGTCCTGGGATGGAGCCCCATGTCCAGCTGTCTGCTCAGCAAGGATTCTGCTTCTCCCTCTCCCTCTGCCTCTCTCCCTGCTTGTGCTCTCTCAGTCTCTGTCTCTATATCTCTTCCAAATGAACAACAACAACAAAAAAAGTCTTAAAAAAAAGAAAATATTGGAGAGTATCTTCATCACTTAGGGTCAGGCAAAGAAGTCTTAAACAGATAACAAGCACTAGTAAAGGAAAATTGGGTACATTACTACTATATTAAAATTAAGGATTCCTGTTTATCAAGAAACATCATTAAGAAAAAGAAAAGGTAAACCACAGAGTGGGAGAAAAATATGTAGCATATATAAAAGACTCAATTCCAGACATTTTAAAAATGTCTTTAAAAAGTTTAAGTCTTTAAAAATTTCTGCAACTCAATTTTTTTTTTAAATAAGTACAAATATCCCAACAGAAGACTGGGTAGAAGACTTGACCAGGTCCTTCAGAGAAAGGGATCTCCAGAGTCAATAAGTGTATGATAATGTGTACAACATCATTAATCATAAAAAAAAAGATGTATATTAAAACCAAAATGAGCTACCACTACATAGCCACCAGAATGGCTAAAATGAAAAAGATGGAGAAAACCAAGTATTGACAAAGTATTTGAGGAAGTAAACAAGAATGCACTGCTACTAGGAGTATAAATTGATATAATCACTTTAGAAAAATGTTTGTTGGTACCAACTAAAGTTGTAAACAGGCATGTTCTTTGACCTAGCATCAATTCATGGCTATGCATCCATTCGTGTGTTCATCGAAGGACATAGACAAGAATATTCATAATCCCATTTCCATAATAGTTAAAATCTGGAAACAAATGTCCATTAACAGAAAATGGATGATAGTGTGGCACATTCATGTGGAAGCATATTATACAATAATGAACAAATTATTGCTAAATCCAAAAACATGGGTGAAATGGATAGACACAATGTTGAGGGGATTTGGGTTTTTTGTTTTGTTTTTTTTTGTGTTGTTGTTGTTGTTGTTTTAGAGCAGGCACACAGTTTTCCTATTGTGGGATTCAACTTATATAAAGTCCAATATCAAGCTAAATTCATCAATGGTGTAGAAATCTGACTACAGTTATCTTTTTCAGGGGATAGTGACTGGGAGGGGAAAGAGGGAAGTTTCTGGGGTACTGGCATATTCTATCATTTTTGAATCTGGAGGCTGAGTGTACATGTATGTTCACTTTGCAAAAATCCATCAACCTGAAAACTTGTAATTTGTGTGTACTTTTCTGTAAGACTGTTATATTATATAAAAGATTTTTAAAATTAAAGCCTTTCATACATTATTTGTAGCAATAATCTCCATTGCCTTAGGCATCATGCCAAAGGGTTGTGTATGTATAAATTAATATCCTTTTAGAAGCACACAAAAACTACTAAAATCGATATTTTTATATTACACCTTTGAGAATTAAGAGGTAAAATTATACAGTGATTTATTTGAAGGAACAAGTAGGAATAATAATAAATGTTTATTGATTTTAAAATTATGGAGACTTGAAAATTTAAATCAGAGTTTCAGTATGCAAAAGCCATTCATTTGTTCAATGACTCTGGTAAACTGGGAATTTGAGGAAGCTCAAGCATATGTGATCATCCTGCAATGTGAATGTGTTCCCTCCACACCCCCTGTTTTTCTTTTGGTGTGTGTTTTGGGAATATCCTTAACATTATATGTGTACCTAGGAATGAAGGTGATCCTTAAAATCCAGCTAAGTGGGTTATGGCTCCACCAAAACTATCAGAGAGAGAACCAGAATTAAGTATTAAGAATCTTTCTAGGCTAAGAGAGGAAATCTGCATTGTCTGTATTCTGGGGTTATCTGATACAGGGGAGAACGTTTTGGTTTTGGGAGTTTTGTTATTGTTGTTGTTGTTTACAGAGAATAAACTAAAAAAATCCCCAGAACTTCAAGGCCTAGAAAAAAACATTTTGTTAGGTCTTCTGTGGTCCAGCATTTCTACTCAGTAATCAGATTTAAATTTAAATAGACATTGGTCATAACTTTGAAGGATAACAGAAGCCACAACAGGGCAAAGAACAGCATGCAGTGGGGCTCCTCAGAGGAGTGGCTGTTAGATAGGAAAAGGAAAGGAGACACCTTAGACTTGCTAAGTTTAGTCCATCAGAGCTGCTATAAAAAATACAAGATACTGGGTGGCTTATAAACAACATTTATTTCTCATAGTTCTGGAGGCTGATAGCTGATCCAGTGTCTAGTGAGAACCTACTCCCTGGCTCACAGCAGCTGCCTCACATGGCAGAAAGGATGTGGGTTCTGTAGGACCTCTTTTATAAGAGCATTAATCCAATTTGTGAGTGCTCCATACTAGTGATCTAATCACCTCCCAAGAGTTCCATTCCAAATACCAACAAGTCAGGGATTAGGTTCCCACATATGAATCTGGGGGAACACAAACGGTCTATAGCACTCACTATATTTTTTCTTTAAAATTTGAAGATGTAAGTGATAGTTCTGGCCAATTCCTTCCAACATGTTAAAAACCTTCAAAAACACAACTAAAAAGCCCACAACTCAATGCCTTCAAAATGAACATGAATATTGGTAATGACCTTACTATTTCACCTCTCCTCCCCATAAACAGTCCAGGTTTCCCTCTAGGTCCAGCACTTTAGAGGTCTCCACACAGTCCTAGCATGCACATACACACATACACACACACATGCACACACCCACAGAGGCAGAAAGTGTGTGTGAAGACTACAAACAGAAGTCTGGAATGATGGAATTTTATCTTACTGCAGACCAAACTTTTATTTTTGCAAAGTCCAGGGCAAGATTAAAAATAGTAATAACAATAAAAATAAATAGAAGCCCATATGCCATATGTTTAAGTATTTGTTATAAATCAATCTAAAACTGTTACATAAATTGTTTTGTTTTCCTATCCTTATAAACACAACTTTCATAGCATGTATTTTGGGCTCATGTGCCTGTAGGTGGGCTGGGCAGCTCTATTTCCATGTCTCATTCCAGTGCACATGCTAGAGGTACAGCAAGGACCTGCTAGAGGAACATCTAGGAACAGCCAGGTACGCCCTTCTGGTGATAGAAAAGCACAGAGAGTGATACCAACCTCGCAAGCTTTCACCATATTTGCTAACTTCCTTTAGAGTAAAATAAGTAATATAGCCAAATACAAAGTCAAGGAGACAGGAAGCACATTCTATCTAAAACAAAGCCATGACAAAGGAATAAATAGATTATTTTACTGGAGCAAAGGAAGATTTGGGATTAGTTATTCAACTTACCTCACTCAAAGGCACAGTTCTTCCTATTCAATCACTCTATTTTGACTTTGGAATTTTGGCACAGGCTTATTTTCATGGCTTGCCTTGGGTATTTTAAAATTTGCTTCTTGGGAAAAGGAGTAATATTACAAAAAAATGTATAATTAAAAGTCTATCACAAATTAATATGTCACCTTTTGCAAAAATGATACGTACCAAACAAATGTTTTAGTAGATTAAAAGAATGAATATAGTTCAGCTCCTGAATCTGCCATAAAATAATATATCCTACTGAAAGTTGTACTGTCTAAACACTAAAGGGCTTTCTTTTAAGCAAATCCACAAATAATAGTACAATAGCTAAGCATTTGTATAGTTGTGAATTTAAGCTTGGAGGATAAAAAAATTTTTATAAACATTCCATTTCTAACTCTATATCTTCAGGCATTTGCATATTTTGAATTTTGTTTTGTTTTGTTTTCTTTCCCAAAGAGAAAATCTGTGAAAAACTAGGTATCATGCCATACTCAATAGACAAATATTTTTTAGGGAAAAAAATGTTAATATTAACATTTAATGTTAATCACCAGGCAGCAATTTTTTATAATGGAATTCCTTGAATGAATAATTATTTTTCAAAAGATGTATAGTATTTTTCAATTTAATTCATGTTTAATTCAGAGTAGGATTTTTCTTTTTTTAATTGGACAAAATGTAGTATCTGGCATCCTGGGTTTTAGAATCTAGTTGGTCAGTTAAAATATAGTTGGAAAACAGGCATAAAACTGATACCAAATTCGTTTTGAGATGAGGTAAAATAAAATAGATTATATTATCAGTCAAAATATTATCTGCCCCTGTATTGGAGAGGACTAAAAAGAATGACCATTTGACACATAAAAAGACTCTTAGCCTTCAATTTTCAATGGGCAGTCTATCAGTTGAGGCTAAGTCAGGAAACCAGAGCGACTGATGAGTGTTACAAGGAATGAGGGATAAAATATGAGAATTACAAGTTATTTAAATATAGGTGGACCTAGGAAAGTGAAGGGCTTGGAAGTAGGAGTTGTAAGATCAGAGAAATAGTTACTAATGACTTTCATCTGAAGCACTGGCACAGAGACAAGTTAGAACATGCAGGAAAATACAAGAAGACTGTGTATCTCACTGCCAGAGAGGACCTGGCAAGGGGAGAGCTTGTGGAGAGTTCCATACAAGCTTCTGTGGGCCTTTAGCCAAGTTTTGTGGGTTGAAGCAGCTGTTGGTCAGCATGGCCAGCAACTAAGATGAACTAGAGCCGGAGGAGAGAACAGGCAGTCCACCAGGCACCTCTGCCACCCATCATGTCTGACCATTATAACTTCCACAGAGTAATGTCCTTGGCTCTTGTATGCCTTCCAAAACTCATAAAAGTTCATTTAACTGGCCAACTCCATCCCATAACTGTACAGAGAGGAGGATTCTAGAAATGTAGTTCCCAACCTTAGCCAGGAGTTCACACACTAAGTCAACAATAGACAATTCAGCACAGTCTGAAGGTCTGCTTAGCTCCCAAGGAGAGTATTTTTCAGATGTTACCAAGAATAATGGAAAAGATATGAGCTCCCAGAAGGTAGAGCTAACAGTCAGAAAATATAACAAACAAAATCTACTCAGAGGAACAGAAACCAGTATGTAAACTTAGAATAGTCCCCATTCCAGAGCAGAAAGATTTTGCTCAATAGGCTTTCAGAATTTCTATGGTCCAGTAACTGCTCTGTGCCTTCCACTGTTCTCCTTTCCAAATAGAAGAGCTTACTCTGGTTATCCTGTCCCTATTCTTCCATCCAGTTAGTGTTCAGCTTGTCTCATGTATCTGAATAGTTTTCAGGTCAGCAAACTATAGCCTGCAGTCTGAATCCAGCTGTTGTCCATTTTTGTAAGTAAAGTTTTTGTAAGTAAAGTTGGAGAACACAGCCACATCCAGCCCATCTGTTTACATATTATCTATGGCTGTTTTTGCATTACAAAGGCGGAGTTAAATAGTTGTGACAGATTGTATGACACAAAGCCTAAAATATTTACTAATCTGGAACTTAACACATTTTGCCAACTCATGAATAAGATCGATACATTATAATGACTGGCTATGTCTCTCAAGTCTCTCAATCTTAGTTCCAGTGACAGAATTTCATAGTAGTATATAATGATCCTTCTCATATCTTTTAACAACTGCATACTATAGCATAAGTGGGAGGATCTCACTATAGGGTCTCAATATAGCTTTAAATTGTCTTTTAAGTATCAGTGATGTTGAGCATCTCTGTAAATAAGGGCTATTTTTATTTCTTTTTTATTATCTGTCAATTTAAATCTCTTACCCATTTTTCTATAGGACCTATAGAATGTTTTTCTTCTGTGTGAGTTTTTTTTTTCTTCTGTGTGAGTTTTTCTTGTGTGAGTTCTTTATATATTAAGATTATTAAGCTTTGTCCATAATATAAATTGCAAATATTTTTCCCATTTTGTCATTTGTACTTCACTCATGGTAAGTATTCTTTACTAACTTGTTTTTGTCATGCAAAGGTTTGTTGTCATTTTTAATATTTTATGCTGTGAAATTATCAATATTTTCTCTTACTGCTTTTATGTCTTGCATTATAGTTTGGCAGTTACTCCTATGCCTAAGCTACGTGATTTTCACCCATGTTTTGTTCTAATACTGCTGTCATTTGATTTAACTCTCTGTCACATTTGGAATTTGTTCTAGTGTGCATGATAGAAACTGGGACCAATTTTCTCTTTTTCTCTATTTTCATCCACTTATGTCAATACCAGTTTTTAAATAAATGTGAGTTCACCTTTTCCCTATTTATATGAAATTATTTTAGACTACATTTTCATATGTACTTGAGTCTCTTTCTTCCTTGTACTTATGCTATAATGCTATACTATTTTAATTATAAAGGTTTTGTAGTATGATTTAATGTATCATAGGATTAGGTTCCTCTTATTGTGCTTTTCCTTTTTTTTTGAGATTTACATGTCTATTCTCATTTTTTTCCTTCAGATCAGTTTTATAGACAACATTTCTAGCATCAGGAAAGAAAAATAATAATGGCACTTTTATTGAGATTGTATTAAATATATTAACCTAAAAATAACTGACATCTTTACGATGTTAAGCTGTCCTGTCCAAAAACATATCTTGGATTTTTTCAAGTGTACCTTTAAATCTTTCAACAGTGATTTAGGGTTTTTCTTACAGAGGCTTTGGCAATTTCTTACTGAGCTTATGCCTAGGTATATCTGTGTGTGTGTTTGTGTGTGTGTTTAATCATGAATTGGTTCTTCTAATGCATTATAACTTCAAAAAGTTTTTGTTTATATATACACATTTAAATATATATGTATGAAGTTTATTCAACTTTCATCTGTCAATCTTAATTAAATTATACCATTGCTTGCAGTATTTTTTACACAGGTCTTTGGGGGTTTTAATCATATAATCACACCATCTGAAAATAGAGATGCTTTAATGCTTTAACTTGTTGCTTAAAAATTCAACCTTAATTATTATTATTTTTAAGATTTTATTTATTTATTTGAGAGAGTGAGAGAGAGAGAGCATGAGAAGGGAGAAGGGCAGAGGGAGAATCAGACTCCCCATGGAGCTGGGAGCCGGATGCAGGACTCAATCCCAGGACTCCAGGATCATGACCTGAGCTGAAGGCAGATGCCCAACCAACTGAGCTACCCAGGCGCCCTCAACTTTAATTGTTACTAAATTAATCAGATTACCCAGGGATAAAGAAATCTGTTTTGTACTTTTCAAAAAACTGTAAAAATCTGAGTTGAAAGACTGGGTTTATTTTACTTCGTTTGTTCTTACTAATTCCATCAGTCAAAAGCACTATCTGAGTTACAATATACCAAAAATTTTAGAGTGAAATCCTTAAAAATACTTCAAAAGCTCATAGGTATATTTTTAAAAAATATATGACCTTGAGTTTACAGGTATTATCTCTTACTTAATTGGATAAGTTACACAAAAGAACAGGATCAGCCCCAAGCAAAACTATCCAAAGGTTAGTATGAATTCTTCTTTTGCAATTGGTAATCCTTTCTTAGGTCTCCCAAGTTCCTCAAGGCCCTTGGTTATGTAACTAACCCAATACACTCTAAGAATCCTAAAAAGGAAGCCCCCTAATTTGGAGATCCTCTTTACTTCTGTCCTTCCTTGTTCCCATCTGACTTAGCAGAAGCTGAACTAGTATTAAAATAATTTTACCCAAGCACTATAAGCATAACTTGACTCATTTCATGTATCATGTAAATATAGTTTGAAAAGGAACCAACCAAACAAACACACAAACAAAAAAGCTAGTAAGAATAAAGCAGTGATGATTAAATAAACTCAGAATAACCTTTAAAACCTTTAACAAAAATTATATTCCTTATTTAGAGAGGACTCTTTTAAAAAAACAGCCATAAGGGGTCCCAGAGTTGCAGGTCTGGAATACCATCTAGCTCCATTCAACTCTCTCCCATCCTTTCCCCATTTAGGCTTGACTTTTCTAAACAACAGTGAATAATGGACAACAAAAAGCCTGACAGAAGATTTATGATTATATTTATATGTATATATAAATATTTATGCCATATATTTTAGACATTTGTATATAATATAAAATGTATTGATATAATCTATATATTATTTATATAACTTACATATAAGTTATAATTACATTTTACATATTATAAGAATTATATTATATATGATATATAATTATATATTATTATATATCATATATAATAATATATAATACAATAATATATAACATTATTGTATTATAAATTATATATTATATAAATATCTTAAATTCTATAAATATGATAATCTGAAAATATAAGTATTTTATTATATATTATTTACATTAAAATATAATCCATATAATATTCTCTTTATATGATTAAAATAATTATATATAGCTTATTATATAAAATTTATTCATATTTATGCCATATCTCCTTGTCTGTGAATTCTGCCTGTCTTTAAATTTGGAAAGAAGAGCCTTTCAATTACAGTGGGATCAAGCTAGAATGTATGCAAAAATTAGTACAAGACCATCTCCATAATTGTTGAAACAAAATAGATGTTAATTACCTATCTATTGAATGAACATACTATTAATATGTTATGTCAATACTATCACATTTGTCTGTGAAAGATACGGTATTTTGTTAAATATCCAAAAGTTTACTGAGATTTTATGACTGGAATCAAACTCTATAGTAAACTTTGTACATTCATTTTTTTTTCTGATATGCACAATTAGTTACAAGTATTTTCTTCAAAAGTCTGTTGTGATATACACAACTAGTTACAAGTAAGATTTTCTTCAAAAATCTAGAGAAAAATGTTGCTATGGCCAATGCCAGAGAAATTACTGTCTGTGCTCTCTTCTAGGATTTTTATGGTTTAGGGTCACACATTTAGGCCTTTAATCTATTTTCAGTTTATTTTTGTATACAGTGTGATAAAGTGGTTCAGTTTTCTTAACACCATTTGTTGACGACACTGCCTTTTTCCCATTATAGAGTCTTGCCTCCTTTGTCAAAGATTAACTGACCACATAATCATGGGTTTATTTCTTGGCTCTCTATTCTGTTCTATTATTCTATGTGTCCATTTTTGTATCAGTACCATAGTGTTTTGATTACTACAGATTTGTAGTATATCTTGAAATCTGGGATTGTGATACCTATAGTTTTATTCTTCTTTTTCAAGATTGCTTTGCTATTTGGGGGTGTTTTGTGGTTCCATATAAATTATATGATTATTTATTCTATTACTGTGAAAAGTGCTTTGGTATTTATCTAGGGATTGCTTAAATTTATAGATTGCTTTTGGTAGCATAGACCTTTTAACAAGATTTATTTTTCCAATCCATGAGCATGGACTATCTTTCCATTTCTTTGTGGCATCTTCAATTTCTTTCATCAATGCTTTACAGTTTTCAAAGTACAGGTATTTCACCTCTTTGGTTAAGTTTATGGCTAGGTATATTATTATTATTATTATTATTATTATTATTAAATATTAGGGCAATTGTAAATGGGATGTTTTCTTCATTTCTCTTTCTGCTGTGTCATTATTGTTGTATAGAAATGAAACACATTTCTACACATTGATTTTGTAGCCTGTGACTTTACTGAATTCATTTATTAGTTCTAGCAATTTTTTGGTGGACTCCGTCAGGTTTTCTATACACAGTATCATGTCATCTGCACATGGGGAAAGTTTTACTTCTTCCATACCAATTTGGATGCCTTTTATTCCTTTTCCTTGTCTGACTGCTGTGGCTAGGACTTCCAATACTTTGTTGAATTAAAATGGTGAGAGAAGACAACCTTTTCTTGTTCCTGATCTTAGGAGAAAAGCTCTCATCTTTCTATCATTGAGTATGATATTAGCTATGGGATTTTCAACTATGGCCTTTATTATGTTGAGATATATTCCCTTTAGCCCTACTTTATTGAAGGTTTTTGTCATGAATGGATGTTGTATTTTGTAAAATGTTTTTTCTGCATCTGCGGAAATGATCCTATGGTTTTAATCCTTTCTCTTGTTAACGTGATGTATCCTGTTGATCAATTTGCAAATATCAAATTACCCTTGTATCCTGGGCATTAATCTCACTTGATTGTGGTGAATGATTTTTCAAAATATATAGTTGGATTCATTTTGCTAATATTTTGTTGAGGATTTTTGCATCCATACTCATCAGAGATATTGGCCTGTAGGTCTTTTTATGGTGTCTTTATTTGGTATCAGTATTAAGGTAATGCTAGTCTTTTAGAATGAATTTGGAAGTTTTCCTTCCTCATCTATTTTTTTTAATAGTTTGAGAATTGGTACTAACTATTCCTTAAATGTTTGGTAAAATTCACCTATGAACCTTTCCGGTCCAGGACTTTTATCCATTGGGAGTCTTTTGATTACTGATTCAATTCAAGTGGGGAGTTAAAGTCCCCTACTATTATTGATTATTATCAATTACTTCCTTTCTGTTTGTTATTAACTACTTTATGTATTGGGTCTCATGTTGGGTGCATAAATATTTGCAATTGTTATATCTTGTTGTATTGTGACCTTTATGATTATATACTATTCTTCTTTAGCTCTTGTTATTGTGTCTGGTTTAAAGTCTATTTTGTCTGATATAATTATTGCTATCCCAGGTTTTGTTTTTTTTTATATCCATTTTTTTATTTTTTTAAAGATTTTATTTATTTATTTGACAGAGAGAGATCACAAGCAGACAGAGAGGCAGGCAGAGAGAGAGGAGGAAGCAGGCTCCCTGTGGAGCAGAGAGCCCGATGTGGGGCTCAATCCCAGGACCTGGGATCATGACCTGAGCCAAAGGCAGAGGCTTAACCCACTGAGCCACCCAGGTGCCCCTATACCCATTTTTTTAAACACATGATTAGTGTTTTCCCATCCCTTCACTTTCAGTCTGTATGTATCTTTAGGTCTGAAATGAGTCTCTTGTAGGCAGCCTATAGATGAGTCTTTTTATCCATTCCATCCCCCTTGATTGGAGTGTTTAATCCACTTACATTCAAAGTAATTATTGATAGGTATGTATTTATTGGCATTTTGTTACTCCAGTTATGGTTGTTTTGTAGACGTTCTCTGTTCCTTTCTCCTCCTCTTTTCTCTCATGGGTTGCTCTCTTTCTTTAGTGATATACTTGGATTCCTTTCTCTTTGTATTTTGCATATCTATTACCAGTTTTTTCTTCTCAGCTTATGCATATTGTAGTCTATATTAAATGGATGGTCTCTTGACCATCTCTTGAGTTTGAACATATTCTTTATCTCCCCCCACACACATGCATTTTAGGTATATGGTGTCATACTTCACATCCTTTTGTTTTGTGAAAACCTTGACTGATTTTTAAAACTATACTTAATTTTACTCCTTTTGTTCTTCCTACATTTATTCTATTTACAGGCTTTCCATTCACTAAGTGCCCTTTAATATTTCTTGTAGGGCTGGTGTGTGGCCATGAATTCCTTTAATTTTTGTTTGTCTGAGAAGCTCTCTCTCCTATTCTGAATGATAGCTTTGCTGGATAGAGTATTTTTAGTTGCAAGGTTTTTTGTTTCGTTTGTTTGTGTTTTTTTTTTTAGTACTCTGAATATGCCACTCCCTTCTGGCCAGCAGTTTCTGCTGAAAAATCCACTGACAGCCTTATGGGGTTTTCCTTGTATGTGACTATCTTTTTCTTTCTTGCTGCTTTTAAAATTCTCTCTTTATCACTAACTTGTGCCATTCTAATTACTATATGTCTTGATGTGGACTTGTCTGGGTTGATTTTGTTGGGGGCTCTCTGTGTCTCCTGGATCTCGTATATTTCCTTCCCCAGGTTATGAAAGTTTTTAGCCATTATTTCTTCAAATAAATTTTCTGCCCTTTCTCTTTTTTCTTCTAGGATTCCTGTAATGCAAATGTTATCACACTTGATGGAGTCACTGAGTTCCCTAAGTTGATTCTCATTTTGCATATTTTTTCTCCCAGCTGCTCAGCTTGATTACTTTACATTACTCTGTCCTCCAAGATGCATTCATTCTTCTGCTCCCTCTAGCCTGCTATTTATTCCATATAGTGTATTTTTTAAAGATTTATTTATTTTAGAGAGGGAGGGAAAGAGCACATGGGGGAGGAGAAGAGGAAGAGGGAGAGTCTCAAGCAGACTCTGTGCTAAGTGAAGAGCCCAATGGATGACCCTGAGAGCACGACTTGAGCTGAAACCAAAAGTCAAATGCTTAACGAACTGTGCCATCCAGGTGCCCCCCATCTATTTTTAATTCTATTTAGTGTGTTCTTCAAATCTGGTTCTTTCTTTATCTTTGTTAAGGGTCTCACTGAGGTCGTTCCACTCTTTTCTCAAGTCCAGTGAGTATCTTTAAGATTACTACCTTAAATTCTCTATCAGGCATATCACTTATATACATTTAGCTTAGGTCGCTTGTCCCATTCTTTCATTTGGGACATATTCTTCTGTCTCCTCATTTTGTCTAACTCTATGTGTTTGTTTCTATATATTAGGAACGTCTCCTGCTATGTCTCCTGCTCTTGAAGGTAGTGACCTTATGAAGAAGAAGTCTTATAGATCCCTGTAGTACAATATCCCCTGTTCACCAGAACTTGGTGGTTCAATGAGTCTCCTATGTGTGTTGCATGCACCCTATATTGTGGCTGAACCATATTTGAGTTAGGCTCCAGGTTTGGATTGAAGTCCAAGGTCATAGTTTTAATGACTCTAAATCTTAAATCAGCTCTGAGTTTTAAGGGGGAGGGGACTTACCACGTGTTGGAAGTATATTCAGTCACAAGGAAATCTTCCTTAGGTTTCCTCTCTGACCATTCCTTAAATTTTAATAAATATACACAATTTAGCACTGGTAGGGGATAATATTTAAATATACAGTAGCTAATAAGCTCAGCTCTTTGAATTCTGAGACACTTAGTGTACTTTCCTTGTACCATCTACAAAACCTAATAAAGATCAGAGGAACAATGTGCTGTTCCTGTTCAATACTCGTGGAAAATTAATCTATTTAGAACTATTTATATGTATTATATAAAAAAGAATATTAAGAAATTAAAAATAGAGCTATCCTATGACCCTGCAATTGCACTACTGGGTATTTCTCCCAAAGATACAGATGTAGTGAAAAGAAGGGCCATCTGTACCTCACTGTTCATAGCAGCAATGGCTACAGTCACCAAACTGTGGAAAGAGCCAAGCTGCCCTTCAACAGATGAATGGATTAAAAAAAAAATATATGGTCCATATATACAATGGAGTATTATGCCTCTATCAGAAAGGATGAATACCCAACTTTTGTATCAACATGGATGCGACTGGAGGAGATTATGCTGAATGAAATAAGTCAAGCAGAGAGAGTCAGTTATCATATGGTTTCACTTACTTGTGGAACATGTTCCTTATGTGGAACAAAAGGAATAACACAGAGGACATTGGATGAAGGAGAGGAGAAGTGAGTTGGGGGAAATCGGAGGGGGAGACAAACCATGAGAGAATGTGAACACTGAGAAACAAATTGAGGGCTTTGGAGGGGAGTAGGGTGGGGGTTTGGGTGAGCCTGGTGGTGGGTATTAAGGAGGGCACATATTGCATGGAGCTCTGGGTGTGGTGCATAAACAATGAATCTTGGAACGCTGAAAAAAAAAAAGAAAAAGTAAAATAAAATAAAAATGTCTGATTTCAGGGGGAAAAAAAACAAAAATTCAAGTAACCGAAATTCATTAATAATTGGCTAATTAAATAAATTTCCTTCCTGCCTAATACTAAAATAAGTAAATAAGTAAATAAATAAATAAATAAATAAACTAAAATTATGGTGGGGGAGCCAGGATTCAAAACATTTTTAAATAAAGTTTCCTGAGGCCAGGAATCATATCATTCTCATGTTATCATATCTTTCTCATCTTTTTGTGTGGAATATACTGAACATCAGGAGAGACCTTCACCAATATTATGCATCCAGAAAGGAAGGCTTGTTCCAGGAATTTTCTCCCTACCCTGAATAAGCACAGATTCTGGTTCTGTACTTCCTCCCTCTCAGATGCCTGTTATTTTCAGTACACAATCCTGGTCACTGACAATTTTAAGAAGTAACCCCTTCAAAGGCACTTGGATTATCAATATCTTCTTAATAATCCAAATAGAAGTGGTGGTGGACTTTAAGAACTAAATAAACTAGTGTTCACAGTGCAGGGTTTACATGCTTAGGTAAGAAAGTCAGCTTAATGTTCTGTTTTCAAACTCTACTGTGGCCCAATGAGGTAGCTATAAATGTCCCCATTTTAAAGATGAGAATACTGAGAATTGCTGTGGTGTTTCTCAAAGCATGGCCCTAGACTTGTATTGTTACCATCATATGGGCTAATTCTTGGGTCCAATCTGGAACTATTGAACCAGAGACTCTGGAGACGGGACCAGCACTTCTGAATAATAAGCATGCTAAAGTTTGAGAACCATTGCTTTAGAAAATTTAGAAAAGCAGAGCTTGGAATTGAATCCAGGCATCCTATGCCAATCTCTCAATCTCTGTTGCAGCCTATTTCCTCATGTTGGGGAGTCAGTCACTCTCCCACTCCCCTCAAAAGGCCAACCCTATACTAGAGTTCAAATTCAGTAAGGAAAAAGATGAATGCAGTTCCTAGAAAGGTCTCATAACTGCAGAATTTTAAAGAATTCTTAAGAATAAGCTTACACATAAACCCAAAGAAGTAAAGAATACCAAAGAATAAATATATAATTTTCCTACTTAAAATAAAACACCTGGGTGGCTCAGAGGGTTAAGCCTCTGCCTTCGGCTCAGGTCACGATCTCAGGGTCCTGGGATAGAGTCCCGCATCGGGCTCTCTGCTCAGCGGGGAGCCTGCTTCCCCCCTCTCTGCCTGCTGCTCTACCTACTTTGGATCTCTGTCTGTCAAATAAATAAATAAAATCTTTAAAAAAAAATAAAAAATAAAATAAAACACCTAATGATTTTTTGCTCTGGACATAGAGATCAGGGGGACTTACTAAGTAGAGTTTACACTAATTTTCTTCAGTGATTTCTTCAAAATTTCTCTTTATGAGGTCATAAAAATGACTTTCTTTTTATCTGATCTGATATTGACAATGAGTAGATGCTTAAGATGCTCAGTAGTTCACAGAGTTCATAGTTTGAATACTTATAATTTTGTGTCCTAATTAGCCATTTTTTCTTCCTTGACTTGAGCAGATATATAAAATCCTCTAAGAAGAGAACATATAAGAATGATGATTACTATGGAAGATTTTCTCTAAAAGTATCCTTACCACCAATCACTGGCATTCTGTCATTTTTAGTCATTCATCCTATTGTGTTAAGATCTCCATCCTCTGCCTTTCAAACAAAAATGCTACTGAAAATGGGAACTTTCTAAACCATTGGCATATATAAATAATCAAACGGAATGAGAGAATGTGGATCTTGAATGTATTGGGTTCTTCTGGGATAGGGAGTGAAGGGATTCAAAGTTCTCCAAAGGATGACTCCAGGTGCCAAAAGCAAACCTGTGCATTAGACATTAGTCTGCAAAAGCCAGCAAAGGCCTTTATCCTTGAAATTAATACAAAGTTTCAGAAGGATCTTTCTATGTTTATAGCTTCATTTGAGAAATGTTAGCTCTGTGATCCACCGAGGATTAAAGTAAAAATATTAAGTACAAGTATTGCCAAACATACACATAGCAATGTCATATAGGTAACCCATAACTAGGTTATGAAATAAGATGACCACTTTGTACATAAATAATAAACAGAAAGATAGATTGACAGAGAATTTCACATATATGTACCTGCATGATATATTTAATCAGAGCCAAACACACAAAGACTATGAAAATTAAAATTAAGAAGCCCAATTCCAACCTTTCCATCTGTACATATTAACCCAACAACTTTTGTCTAATTGGCATCATAAAGATACACTATTTAGGTAAAAGGTCAGTGATAACAACAAGATACACAATGGTTATGGTCAATCTCATTAGAGTCTCTTTAGACAGTAAGGAGTCTGGGTCCTCATTAAATTATCTGACTTGAGGTCCCAAAGTGACAAAATTAATATCTCCACCCTCTGAAAGCCATCACTATGTAGCATGTCCAATTACACTCAACAAGAATCAGCATGTTTAGGCTTTAAATGCTAGAGTCAGTTGCTGGAGATGCATTGGGCATGATTCCAAGGCCTTCCTTAGTATGAAAATAAACATATATTCAAATGAGGGTAAACAATGACCTAATGGGAAATGTTCAGTCAAGCGTCTGAGAACCAGTTCAGACTGGCACCTTTATGCCTTACAGTTTCATCTGCCCCTCCCAGTCAGTGGAATGACTAGGCACCAGTACAGAGTTGAGGTGGGGAGGGGAGTAGTGGTCCTTGCAGAAGTCCAGGTGTTTTGCCTAAACACGATTATGACAACATATCCAACAGTGGCAGGCATCCCATCTGCAAAAACCTGATAGCTCTATCAGCCCCTGCTCTTTCAAGCAACTCTGGAGGCCCCCTTTTCATTCTCAGCTTGAGGCTGATCTCAATGGGCTGAAGGAGTATGAGAAACTGAGATAAGTGCTGGCTACAATTATAGAGATACGTTTGTGCTGCTGTAATTAGAGTTGTGTCAGCGCTTCCATTAACCTTTGCATTGCCAGCATTTTCCCAGCTGGCAATCTAAGTGAGTAACAGCGTTTAAATTAGGAAGGAACATAGCTGCTGAGTTACAGGCCCATGAAAAGGGTGAAAATGGACAGCAGTAGATAGGGACAGCCTCTCCTGAGCTGCTAAACAGGTAGAGCAGGGAATGGGAAGGTTTATGAGTGGCTCCCACACCACTGTTCTCATTTCTCTGATGTTGAAATGATTTCTGGTGTTGAGTTGGACTTCTGTGTCATGTGATAGAATCTGGGCACTGGAAGGCTCTCAGGAATTTCCTGGGCCTTCCTTCACCTGAGTTAGGTTTCTTGAAAAAATACTTCTTTTAAATAGTGTAGAATGATTTTCAGACTATTTTGAAACAAAATATACAGAATTTTTAAATAATCGGTGGAGTTTAATAACTCTTTGTATTTAGACCCAGCATCTCATTTGACCCTCACAATCATCTAAGATGCCTAGAATACGTGTTGTTAGAGTCCTTTGACAGAGGTTGAAAATGAAAAGCAGAGCAGTTAAGTAGGTTTCCCAAAATCACACAGGTTAATTCTAGGGCCAATCCTAAGTATATTAATTCATTCATATCTAAGACAGATCACATTAGTCTTTATTACTAAGGACTAAAAGTGAAAGTAATCTTTCTTCCCTATACCAGAAGCCAGGCTTAGTTGCTTAACCAAAAAATAAAAGAAAAAAGCTCTGAGTTTGAGAAAGCTTATTATAATCACAGTAAACATTTATCAGACACGTATGTAAAATTTTTTTCTTTACTAACTTCTTTCAGCATCTGAAAACTTTTTCACTAAAATTCTTGTTCATTCCTATGCTATTCAACCTCCAACTGTTAAAACTGAAAACAAAACAATGATCTCCAAAAAAACAGATTCCATTTTTCCTCACCATATTTGTTTTGCTTCAAATATATATGCATAAAACTAAAATAAATGATACTGCCATTATCTTTTTACCTATACCATCAGATTCTCTTCCCTAAAAAGTTAAGCTTAGGAATTTTGAAGTGGCACTAATTTAAATTCGGTTTTTGTTTTTTTCTTATTATTAATAGGTTAAAAGTCAATTGTGTTAATTTATTCACCTAAATCTGATTTGGAATGCTATTTTCCCATCAATATTTAAGGCCAATTTCCTTTTTTTTTTTTTTTAGGTGTGTAAAGTACATTTTTATTTTTTTCATTTTTTATTTTTATTTTTTTATTAACATATAATGTATTATTAGCCCCAGGAGTACAGGTCTGTGAATCTCCAGGTTTACACACTTCACAGCACTCACCATAGCACATACCCTCCCCAATGGGCCAATTTCAACTCTGTCTGGCCCAGTCATCCAACTGATATTTACAACAGTATATCAGCTTGGATATAACAAGTCTGAGTTGATTATCAAGAAATTCAAGGCTAAATTTCAAATGGCTTTGGGCTAAATTAATGATTCCCAGATTTGCTGATGACAAAAATAACCAGGGGCCATTTTTAAAAATATAGATTTCCAGATTCTTCTGGGGTTCCCAGTTGTAAGATGTGTCCCCAGATGATTATTTTGCTCAACGAATTTTGGGAAACATAGTGCTAAATGCTCATTTTAAGTGAAAATCAAATACAATGCAGGAATCATGGTTGCCTTTTTTAAGATGTTAGGGGTTCATCCTAATTCAAGAAATTGAAATTGTGTCAGTGGAACTTCAAAAAATAAAAAATAGTATGGAATATAACTATTTCCCACGATGTAATACATTTTACAGAATTTTGGTTATAATTTTGTCTGCAGGCATCAATCATTTTTAAAATCAGTATGTCACAAAGAGCTAAGCCAGCTATAGCACAGTGCTTGGCCTAGAGTGCTTAATAAATATTTCATTAAAGAATGAATGGAGAAACTGACTCATGTCCCAACCTCTCCATAAAGTTCTCACTCACCTTTCTACCAACGTGTAATATCCTTTTCTTATAAATATAGCCTACTCCACCTCCACAATGCACTTGATCCAATTATATTCTATTGGTTCTGTAAGTCAGCACAATGTAGTAAAAAGAAATATAGCTTTAGATCCAGACTCACATGGACAAATTTCTTAAATTCTCATCTGCAAAATGAGGATTACTGAGTATCTCACAGAATTGTTAAGGGGATTAAATGAGCAATGTCTGCCAAGTACTAGACTATAAACTACTTGAAAGCATGAATCTTTGTCTTCTCAGCACTAAAAATAATGCCAAAGTCACTGTACGAGCTTAGTTTATTGTACTCTCTTTCCATCCTTCCTTCCTTAAGTAATCTACTAATCCATCAAAAACAGTCTTAGATTTCTTTATATTCCTTTGCCCCATCCTTCATCAATTACACTGAGCACATAATATATGATCAAAGAATTGTTGATTTAGAAAGAGCAAAAAAAAAAAAATAGGACAGGAAAATAAGAGAGGGAGAGAAAGATGGAACACTGAAGGAAAAAAGAAAAGATATAAAGGAAAAGCACTGCATATATTAGGGAGAGTTGTCTTACTCTCAATAGTTCTCCTAGGTGTCACAGAACTAGCCCTCAGTGCAGATCAAAATTGGCATCCTAAGATTACAAAGCAGGAGCTGTTTCTCACAGCAATAATTGTTTGCACTTACTTTTATTTCTAATAACTTAGGTTTCAGAAACAAGAGCAAATGTTTGATTTTACCCACACTGCACATTATTCTCTCTGGAATATAGTTTTTATTCACTGAGGGATCTATGCTTATTTGCAAAGCTCAAAATTTCTTTCAAATATAATTCATGTAGTTTTTAATCTTTAAAATGAAATGAGAAAAAAAGTAAGAATTATATACTATGAGAAATCTTCACACTCTTAGCTCCAAAGGAGGGAGGAAATGAAAACAAGAGGGAAAAAATTTCTTTGGTGGCTTTCATTTAATTAGTATCTGTATTTTAGAGCTAAAAAGCAATTAGAAGGGCACCTGGGTGGCTCAGTGGTTTAAGCCTCTGCCTTCGGCTCAGGTTATGATCTCAGGGTCCTGGGATCAAATCCCTCATCAGGCTCTCTGCTCAGAGGGGATCCTGCTTCCCCACCCCCACCCCCCGCCTGCCTGCCTCTCTGTCTACTTGTGATCTCTGTAAAATAAATAAATAAAATCTTTTTTAAAAAAGACATTAGAAATGATTGACAGTGGCCTTATTTTACAGATGAGACCCAAAACTGACCCAAAACACAACCAAAGGTTTAAGTAACTCATCTAAGAATAAGTGAGTAAAAACTACAAGCAGGACAAATAATTTATACTTAGAGAAACTTTATAGAATTCTTACATTTTAGATACATAAATGATCTGAGAATCTCCTAAGTCTAACTTATCACTCCAAATAGAAATACCCAATAGGATATGCCTGATAGTCTTGCCTAAATAGTACCCGTGAGGGCTAATCACTTCCTTTCAGTAGCCATCCCATTCAATTTATGAGATTTAATTTTTACACCAAACAATAATATCCCTTCTACATTTTATTCCTAGTTTTGATTTTTTATGAAGTAGATTAATTATCCTCCTTTTTCTCATTTTACAGTGTTCTTTTAAGCATTTATTATATTCTAGATTTCCAAATATTTCATGACCTTTGTCTCCTCCAGATATTCTTTAGTCAGTATTTATACTGATGAGAATGATAATAAAGATGAAATAATAATGAGAACAACCTACATTTATCAAGTGACTTCTATGTGTCAGGCATTATGAAGAGTCATTATTATCTCTGTTTTGTTCTGTTATATAACCATAGCATCTAGAACAATGCCTGGCACATGTCAAGAATTCAATAAATACTGGTGGATGGAAGACATCCTCATCAAAACTCTTTGAAATAGGCATAATTAACCTATTTCATATGTATGAGCATAATTTGAAGCTAGGAATTTTGACCACATAAATTTACACATACACTTAATCATTACTGCTTTATGTTTACAAATGTTTTCTCTCAAATGGAGTAAAACAGCTGTGACCATTGATTCCATATAGTAGCTAGTATATGTAAAGGTTCTGCATCTATAATTAGACTATGGCATTTTAGAGTTCTGTCCATCAGAGTTGATTCCTATAGCAAATAAGTAAGTTATTGGTTCTCCACTCTTTGTGTTGTTGTTGTTGTTGTTATTGTTGTTGTAATATTTTATTTATTCATTTGTTTCTCACCATAGCACATACCTCCACTCTTAATAACAAACAAAGATTTCTTGCCTCAACCCCTGCAAGTTACCACCCATTTCTCTTACTCCCTTTTCAGAAAAAACTACTTCAGTGTTATCTACCTTGCTGTCTCCAATTTCTCTCTTGTTATCTTTTAAAATCACTCCATTTGTTTTTTTAACGTCCTCCATGAAAACTATTTTCACCATCTCCAATGACTTCCACTGTTCTAATGGTCAATTCATGATCCTAATATTATTTACTAGCCACATTGATATAGTCAATCCTCACTTCTCTTCAAACCACTTTCTCCCCTTGCCTTCTAGGACACCAACTCTTTTGGACTCCTCACACCTAACTGAGCACTTTTTCTCAGTTTCCAATGCTCTTCTTTATCCTGAGCTCTTGGTGTTGCCATGCCCCAAGCTCAGTCCATAGTACCATTTATCTATACTCACTGTTGTTGATCTAATCCCTTCTTTTGGCTTTAAACACATCTCTAGGTAAAGATTCTCAAATTTACAAGTTCTGCCCACAACTCTTTAACCAGCATCTTAATTAGATGTTAAACAGAGTATCAAAATACAGCTCCTGACCTCTGTCACTCCTAACCCAATCTACCCATAGTTTTCCCTATCTCACTTGATGCAAACTCCATCATTGCTCAGGCCTAAACCCTTGGAATCAAAACTGACTCTTCTCTTTCAATGAGTCAGAAAATCCTAATGGCAAAAATCTATTTTTTTTTTAACTTAAAAAAAAAAAATCTCCTGGGATGCCTGGGTGGCTCAGTTGGTTAAGCAGCTGCCTCTACCTCAGGTCTGGGTTTGAGTCCTGCATCGGGATCCTTGCTCAGTGGGGAGCCTGCTTCTCTCTCTGCCTCTGCCTGCCACTCTGCCTGTTTGTACTCTCTCTCTCTGACAAATAAATAAACAAAATCTTATTTAAAAAAATCCCCTGATCGTTTCACTCTTCCACTCAAAACCTAGAAGTGATTCTCCATTTCACTCAGATTAAAGCCAAGTTGTACAATGACCTAGCATGTCCTGCCTTAGTCCACCCCCTGTTATCTTTTTAACCTTATATTCATTAATTCACTAAACCTAAAAATTCTATTACAGTTTGCTATCCCTATATTATTGATCAGAAGACTGTTTTGAAGGCTCAAAGAAATTGAGTAATTGATCTAAGATTAAAGTGCCAGTGAATGGCATACAGGATAAAATCCAAGCAGTCTTGTTCATTATCATTATTCCATCTGCTTAATCAAGAAGCCACTTGACTTTCATTGCAGAACCTTGAGGAGGTTCAGAAACTGGTAGTATCGGTACCCCTAAAACCAGAAGATGAATGGGGTTTTAAAACAAAAAGATTCACTAAAAGTCTGATTAAAATTCCACTTTCTGGGGCGCCTGGGTGGCTCAGTGGGTTAAGCCGCTGCCTTCGGCTCAGGTCATGATCTCAGGGTCCTGGGATTGAGCCCCGCATCAGGCTCTCTGCTCAGCAGGGAGCCTGCTTCCTCCTCTCTCTCTACCTGCCTCTCTGCCTGCTTGTGATCTCTCTCTGTCAAATAAATAAATAAAATCTTTAAAAAAAAATAAAATAAAATAAAATTCCACTTTCTATTTTGTACAGACAGGCAATGGATCCTCCCAACCTTGGAAGAAGAATGGTGTCACATAATGGTGATGGTAAGCCAGAGGACACTGGGCATTATGGAGGGCATGGGGAGCCATTAATTTCTCAGTTTAAAATGAGAAAGTATTTTTCCTTAAATTTCTCATCACTATTCCTATGAACATTTCAAAAATAATTTTTAGAGTATTAGCATGTAGGAGTATAGACTTGGCTAAACAGCTTAGTCAAAAAATTAATGAAAATGACAAGTCTGCATTCAAAGACAAATTATTTAATGACTAATTTTTTTAATTGGTTTTAGACTGAGACCTTGTATAACAAGTTTCGGCCTGAAGAAAATTTTTTATGCTGCTGTTATGAACCTCTGATAATAGAAGATCAAATGGAATTTCAAATAGGCCATTAATTGTAACATGCCAATATAATAACAAGAAGATTAAAATATTTCTAAACTAAACAAGTTCAATACAGATTAAATACTTTGCTTGAAATTAAATTTTTTACCAAGTATATATTTTGATATCAAATCTTGAATAGTTAAATACTAAAACTGATAGCAGAAGTTTTTGGTGTCAAATTTCCATAAAATATGTCTGAAGAGCTTACTCCAAATACAACAACTTTGCAGCTATATAAATTATATTAAGTATTAAATAAATTGGGGTTAAGATGGCTGTAGTAGTACAGATTTATAATTTCTTATGTTTTTTGAAAAAAATTAAGAGGAAATGTGATTTTTTTAGAGTAAATTTTGAGATGTTTGTAACATCTATTTCCCCAAAAAAATGTTTACCAAATAGTAAAAAAATTGGTAGACTGTTGTTATTGAATGTATTAAGTATAAATCTTTGGAAAAATAGATGGTGTATGAAGGGAACTATTTTGTGATAAAGGAAAAAATATAGGTAGTAGTAGCTACTGTGTTTTTTTCTTAGACTGGTGCAGTGGTGTTGGAGAGAATTATATAGATTCCAGCTGTATTTTGAGTTTGATATCAAAGAGACTTGCTGGGGGAAACTAAGGTGGCTCAGTCAGTCAAACATCTACCTTTGGCTAAGGTCCTGATCCCAGGGTCCTGTGATCAAGCCCCACATCATGTTCCTTGTGTGGCAGGGAGCCTGCTTCTCCCGCTGCCTGATGCTCACTCTCTTTGTGTTCTTTCTCACTAACTCTCTGTATCAAATAAATAAAAATAAATCTTAAAAAAGAAAAAGAGACTTACTGGTGGGCTGGATGTGGGAAGTGAAGAAAAGAAGGAATTAAAATGATGAACAAATTCCTGGCTTAAACAAATGGTAAAAGATTATGGTATTTACTGAAATCAGAAAAGAGTAGGGTGAACAGGTTTGTGGGGTGTGAAATCATGAGTTCTGTTTGGGACTTCCTAAGTTTGAGAAGCTTGTGAGTCATCCATCTGGTGAAATCAAACAGGATGTTGAATACCCAAATCTGGAGTCACCACTACTAAATCAGCAGCAGTGAACATGATGTTGGTCAGGGTGGACAATACCTGTGTACAGAGTAAATGGTCATCCTGAATAGTGGTATGGTGCAGCAGGAAAGTCGAGCAGAAAGTTAGGAAATCTAAATTCTTTTTTTCTCCCTTCCATTTTTTAGATGTGGGATTCAATCTAACTTTTTAGAACTCAAAATGGTGCAGTCGTTTATAATATATTCTCCAAATACAGGATACTACTAGGGTCAAATTCCAGCTATGCTTTTTACTAGCTGCATAAAGTTCATAAAAAGTTCTTAAGTTCTCTGTGCCTTGAATACCTCATCTATAAAAGGGAACTATCATTATAACTATTTCCGAAGGCTGTTTTGAGAATTAAATTAATATGTTTGTATATGCACATACACACACACACACACACACATACACCACTTAATACCTGACATATAACTGTTATTTAAGTGTTTGCTATTATTATGATTATAAGAAGGATTAGTCCACAATAACATTTTTTTGAACTTTATGGATAAGATCTTTGTTCAAAATAGTATGCAGAAACCCAGTATGTGAAAGAAATAAAGACAGAATGTCCTGCTGGAAGGCAGGACCTGGATCATCCCCACATCCCCCAGCTTAGCACTGTTTCTTCCCTTTCCGAAACCAGAGTATCTGGTGAGAAAGACCTGTGGAACTTCTGAAAACCACCAGACTAGATAATCTCTCAAAAGTGAGAGAAAAATAAAGATGCTTTCAGACATACAAGCAATAAAGACTCTACCATCTATAAATCCTCAGTAAAAGAACTCTGTGCTTTGGCAATAATAGAAGTGAAGCTGGAAGTTCAATCCAATCTACTGGAGTGATGTCTCTTCTCCTCTCAGGTTTAGTACCATATGGAAGATCCTCCAGTGTATCACAATGTTGCCTTTCCTCAGCCTGCCCCTTCCACAGCTTATTCAGTCCTTTGAGGAAGAATGAGTTAATATGACTTGGAAAATTTGAAAGAAGAGACTGAGCTGAAAGAATCCATTATTCTCCCCTTCGGCATGGAACCGAGGCTACCTGCACTGAAGTACTTTGCAGAGAGCCTGGGGACCAAGCATAGGGAGACCTGCCCTCATTCAGCTCTGTTTAGATTTTGGTTACCTACTAGGGATGATGGTTCTAGGGACTGGTATTAGGAAGCCTACTTGTCCCCCAATGGAAAATTCATGCCAAATCAGCTCTGATATAAAATGTCATATTTTGATTCCCACATACCTATACTTTCATCTTATTTCTCCATAGAAATAAAAGGCTGTCTCCATAGGTCAGAACACAGCAGGTGCTAAACTCTGAGAAACCCTCATGAGGAAGAGCAGATTTCAGTCACACTAACCAAGGTGTTAATTACACATGTTCATCTCAGTTGAGCTGGACCCTTGGCCCAGCCATTTCCTCAGTCTACAATAAAGTGACTATAATGTTAAATACTCAGTCCACAACTTGTAGCTGAAGAAAATAAGTCTTCCTCATGTGGTTGGGAGAAGGCATCAATACTGTAGTATTACAACAATGGAGAATTACCTGAGCATGATCAAAATGAAAATAACAACATGGTAAAAACAAATATTTAATGCAAAGTAAAGGAACCCAACCTAGATGAAATTACAGTTTAAACTGAGGGGGAAAAAAAAAAAACAAAAAAACAACCTTACTATTGCCTCAGGCTATAGAAGAACTTAGTAAGAACATAAGTTCAATTAAAAAAAAAACTAAAAAATGAATTGATAAAACAAGAGTATGAGATGAAACGGGAATTTGCCAATCCAAGAAAAAATAATTGAGGATGGATAACCTTATTCTCTGGCTGTAACATTCTTTGGCTCTTCTCTCTTCCTTTAAATAAAATTGAGCTGATGAACTAGGGAAATGAAGTAGACTCACTGTTTGGGGATATTCCCTAGGATACCACCTGTTTCCTATGAAGATTATACCTTTCTTCAAATTTGGAAAGATCAGCCTTCATGAAGATACTACTGGAAACCTGGAAAATTTGTATTTGCCTACGCATACACACACACATAAACCAGTGGAAAGGAGTAAGTATTTGAAACTTGTAGTACAGTTAAAACTTTTTCATCCCTTACAAAGTACGTGCTGGTTATTCTCATTGGGCAACCTCCCTCGCACCACTGCTGTTACCACCATTCACTGCCCTCCCTGCCCTGCTCTAGTCCAGGGGAGGCTGACACCTGAGCCTCATCACCCTTGTTCCATGCCATTGGGCTTTCAAGTGGACAGGAGATCAGAGGGTAGGAGGAGGGAGAAGGTTGGGTAGTTCTTTCCTCTATCCATGCTTCCATGCCCATCTCTAGCAATAGATGTGACCCTCCACAACTCTAGCTTATATGGGAGGGACAACTTTTCCACATGTCCACTGTCAGTGGACTCCACAAACACTATTTCCTCCTTTTGTCCCTCCAGTTCTAGGGGTAGTGGCAACTTCAAGTGGTTGTCATTGTTTGGGATCTTACTATTTTTTTTAAAGATTTTATTTTTTATTTGACAGAGAGAGAGATTACAGGTAGGCAGAGAGGTACAGCAGAGAGAGAGGGGAAGCAGGCTCCCCACTGAGCAGAGAGCCCGATGCGGGGCCCAATCCCAGGACCCTGAGATCATGACCTGAGCCAAGGGCAGAGGCCTAACCCACTGAGCCACCCAGGCGCCCCAGGATCTTACTATTTTTTGTTTTGTTTTGTTTTATTTCATCATAGCCTTGCCTCCACACTTGGAGTAATCTTGTCCTTAATATCTCTAAATTGTAAGCATCTAGGGTAGATTGTGTTTCCTGCCAGAATCCTGAGTTATAACAACAAAACTGATCTTGGTGATTTTAAGAAAAATAAATAAATTCAGAAAAGCAAAAATTTTTTAAAAGCTCTATTGAATATAGAATTGCTCTCAAAGAAACGGCTAGAAATAATAATGATGCCCAAAAAAGGAAGAAAGGTATAAGAGATTAGAAAGAAGCTAATAGATATGAAAGACAGACAAAAAGAGTCAAACATAAAGATATTAAATCATAAAAATATCAGACAAATAAAGCAGAAAGAACATATTTGAAGATATGAAACAGGGGATGCCTGAGTGGTTCAGTCAGTTAAACTCCGACTCTTGATCTCAGCTCAGATATTGATCTCACGGTCATGAGTTCAAGCCCCACAATGGGTTAGGTAAAAGAAAAAGGAAAGAAAATATGAAACAGAAAAATTTTCCTGAAATGAAGAAAATAAAAGGAGCAGACTGGAGGAGCACACTATGTTCAAAGTAAACTTGATGCACAGAGTCAACACCAATTTATATTCTAGTTGTGCTATTCTCTATAAGAGAGTTAGCTATGAAAAAATACTCAAGCATAAAACAGTCATTATCATGAGGGAAGAAATCACCCTGGCCTTTTCTTTTCTTTTTTTCTTTTTTGTTTTGTTTTGCTTTGTTTTGTTTTAATACCAGAACTTGGTTCTACAAAGTTCTAAGGGAAAGAAAATCATCATTATAGTACATAATATATCTATATGTTAAAAAATAATGTTTAAGTAAATCTGGAAAGGGGATAGAGTGGGATGAGAGAAAATAGATGACTGCTAATATCATTACAAATATAGCAGGAAATCAGTTTGTTTTATTAAAATTAAGATCTTAGGGGTGTCTGGGTGGCTCAGTGGGTTAAAGCCTCCACCTTCGGTTCGGATCATGTTCCTAGGGTCCTGGGATCGAGTCCCGCATCGGGCTCTCTGCTCAAGGTGTGCCTGTTTCCCCCTCTCTCTGCCTGCGTCTCTGCCTACTTGTGATCTCTATCTGTCAAATAAATAAATAAAATATTTTAAAAATAGATAAAATTAAGATCTTAAAAAAGCCAAAATGACCCCAATTTCTTATTTTTTCCCAAATTTCTTTCATAAGCTTAGATGAGCCTTTTTTTTTTTAAGATTTCATTTATATATATGAGAGAGAGAGAGAACAAGAAAGAGAACATGAGAAGAGGGAGCAGCAGTGGCAGAGGCAGAAGCAGACTCCCCACTAAGCAGGGAGCCCAATGCAGGGCTAGATCTCAGGACCCTAAGATCATGACCTGAGCTGAAGGCAAAGGCTTAACTGAGTGAGCCACCCAGGCACCCTATAGATAAGCCTTTTAGGAAATACCTTGTATGTAGAAAGAAGAAATATTTGTTTGAAGTTTACACTTTCATCAGGATTTGGTGGGCGTGGGAGTTGTTTGTGTTGTTTTTTTTCTTTTTTGGCCAAATAGAAGTCTTTTTTTTATTTTAGAAAAACATCTATAATATAATCACATATGACTGGATGAAGTTCATCTAATATTAACACAGTTTCTTTCTATGCGTTGATATTTAACTGATATTTAAATCTTTGTGATTTTCTTCAGTATTTGAATTATTTTTTTGAATATTATTTATTTCAGGGGGTGGGGGAGGAGGAGGTAACCCAGTAATGGACATTAAGAAAAGCACATGATATAATGAGTACTGGGTATTATATAAAACTGATGAATCACTGACCTCTACCTCTGAAACCAATAATGCATTATATGGTAATTAATTGAATTTAAATAAAATAAAATAAAATAAAATATTATCTATTTGAGAAAGAGAGTGAGAGAAGGTGCGGGGAGGGGAAAAGTGAAAGAATCTTTCAAGTGGACTCCCCACCAAGCACAGAGCTGGACAGATTGATCCCGAGATCCATGAGATCATGACCTGAGCCAAAACCAAGGTTGTACACTCAACTGTCTGAGCCACCCAGGTACCCCTTGAACTATTTGTATAATACATATACCTACTATTTATAAGAAAGATAGAATAATTTATTTTATTAAAAGTAAGCCTGGAGGGGTGCCTGGGTGGCTCGGTCATTAAGTGTCTGCCTTCAGCTCAGGTCATGATCCCAGAGTGCTGGGATCGAGCCCAGCATTGGACTCACTGCTCACCAGGAAGCCTGCTTTTCCCTCTTCCACTCCCCCTGCTTGTGTTCCCTCTCTTGCTGTGTCTCTCTCTGTCAAATAAATAAATAAAATCTTTTTTTAAAAAAAAAGCCTGGAAACAAGCCAAAACGTTAACAATTAGTAATCTAGTGTCGAGGGTAATAAATTGTTTTGGTGTTCTTTTCCTTTTTAATAAAAGTTACATATTTCATGTCTTTGCAAAACAACATGCAAGATTTCAGTAGAGGAGATATAGAAAGCCTCAATAATCTGAGACAGCATATTGTAGGATAAAGAGTACTCCAGCTTTAGACTGACTATAAATTTAATATCAATTACTACTGTTGCATGATAGAGTCACAACAAAGTTAGATGGTATAAAGTGACAATTGTTTGATTTACTTATGACTCTGTAGGTCAGACATTTAGACAATGCACAGTGAGAATGACTTGTTTCTGCTACATGATGTCTGAGGCCTCAGCCAAGGTGGCTTAAATACCTGGGGGATGGCTAGAATAACTCAACTGAGGCTATCTGTCTGGAATCCTGGTTTCTGAATGTCACCTGGGCACCTCAATTCTCCTCCACATGGCCTCTCTAGGGTAGTCTCAGGGTTGCAAGAAGAAGCACAGCAGAGAAGACAAACACCCAAAGTGCAGATGCTTGTTAAGCCTCTGCTTACTTCAGGCTTGCTAATATTCCATTGGTCAAAGAAAATCACATGGTCAAGCCCCGACCCAATGCGGAAAGGCATACAGACATACCTTAGAGATATTGCAGCTTTGGTTTCAGAAGACTATGATAAAGCAAATGTTGCAATAAAGCAAGTAAAAAAAAAATATATATATATATATATATATATATGTGTGTGTGTGTGTGTGTGTGTGTATACTTTTTTTTTTTTTTTTGGTTTCCCAGGGCATGTAAAAGTTATGTTTACATTTTACTATAGCCTATTAAGTGTGCAAAAATAGCATTGTGTCTAAGAAATTTGCACATACTTTAATTAAAAAATACATTATCTAAAAAATGCTACCCATCATTGAGCTTTTAGCCAGCTGTAATCACTGATAACAGATCACCATAACAAATATAATAATGAAGAAAAAATGTGAAATATTGTGAGAGTTATTAGAATGTGACACAGAGACATGAAGTGAGCAAATGCTGTTAGAAAAATGGTGCCCATAGACTTGCCCAAAGGACTTGCCACATTCAATTTATAAACACAATATCTGTAAAATGCAATAAAGCAAAGTGCAGTAAAATGAGACATGCCTGTACCCAAGGAATTTGAATCTCAACTCTATCAATTTTTACCTTGACAAGTAATTTAATTTCTAAGTCTCAGTTTCCTCCTCTATAAAATGAATACCCAGTTTACATCATTTGGGGGATTAAACGAGACAGTAAAAATATAGCTAACAGAGGTACTAAGAAATAGGTACGTAGTTAATAGATAGTAATTCCCACTTATTATACACTTGTAAAATGTGCTTCTTGCTAAAAGGAAAATTGGTTGCTCACTTCATAAAATTGCCATTAGAAGAAGCCTCACATTTTTGTACAGTTGTGATTAGCATTGTTTTAAATCTGCTTTTCAGTTGTTTATTTATTTTGGGGCTCCCATGCAAATTATGTAAATCCTTCCATGTGGTGATTACATTATTTTCTACTTCTTTTGTTCATTATATGATCTTACTCTTACTTTTATGGGTTCCTAATTTGAAAGTACGTTTCCTATAAATGTTTGTCACAATAAGGTTAATTATATATCCTTCGCCCCACATAACCATTTTGTTGTTGCTGTTGTTACAGTGGGAACATTTAAAATCTATTCTCTTAGCAAATTTCAAGTATACAATAACTATTGATAACTACAGTCACAAAAGATCCCCAGAATTTACTCATCTTATAACTATGTTTGTGCCATTTAATCAATATCTCCCAATTCACCCAACCCTAAACCCCTGGAAATCACCATTCTACTCTCTGTCTCTATGAGTTCAATATTTTTAGATTCTATATATAAGTGAGGTCACACAGTATTTGTCTTTCTCTGTCTGACTTATTTCACTTAGCATAATGAGAGGAAATCTCATTTGATCTTCATATAACTTTGTGAGATTGATAAAGAAATTATCAACTTCACTCCACTGTTGGGAAAATTATGATCATGAAAGGTGAAATGAATATCAAAGTGACAGAGGCAATGACTGAGACAAGACTAAGTCCAAATTCTTAGGCCTCATAGGCCTCATATTTCTAGACCATATATTTTTCAAGATTCTCTTAAGCCTCTTAAGGAATCTATGCTGACATTCCAGAAATGTTGTTATGATTACGCTTCTACAATATTTTTAATATTACCTTGAAGGAAATTCATGGTAGTTAGTAGAACTTAACTAGTTGTAAGTTCTTTCTCCAGGTACCAAACACAACTCTGTTATGAAATTAGTGTCTTGCATTGTTTAATGACATGAAAAGAGCTTTCCTCATCTCATTCAAGCCCTATTGTAAAACTAGGGCTTACAAACTCACCAATGAACCTGAGAAAATGCTTAAGGAGATTTCTTAGAATACACCTATTTTCTGCTTTGAGTCCAGTAATTTCCCCTAAGTAAGAAAGATGAAGATCTCATTAAGATGCTGGCGTAATCCTGGTGTTTTCATATGTGTCTTACATACCAACACACATGTGCACAAGCATGTACACATATAAACACACATCGATGGAAGGGAGCAAAACTATTTCATACCTATATATTGATATAAAGTGTTAAATTCTGCATTATCCTTTAGAAAGATAACACAGATTGAGGAGAAGCAAGTTCTTGTGCATCTATCAGGGATCTTTAGATGCAATAGTCATGTCCAGCTTTGGAAAACTTGAGAAATAAAAAAGGACTTATTAGAAGGATATGGGGTGACTCAGAACCAGAGAAGCAACTGCAGGAGTGTGCTTAGCAAAGAGACCCAGTGATGCTGGTAGCAAGACTCAGGTATTAGGAACCAGTCAGAGTTTATTCAGGTCCCCTTTGTGAGGATAAATGGAATCTATTTTTTTCTCTAGCATTCCTTTCAAGAGTCAAATCTTGGAAAAGAATGAACATCTGATAGGTTCATGGATTTACTCCTTAGCCAGGTGAAGGTAGGGAAATTTGACCCTTAAGACTACAAACAATGGGCAAGAAGAAATTCCCAAAAGGAAAGCATGGTGCTATAATCAGAAGGAAGAGAGAGATGCTAGACTGCTAAACATGAAAGGAAATAAAATAAAATACCAAAATGTCTTAGTTAGAATTACAACATTTTATAAGAGAAAGATCTGCTTTATGTAAACCCAATAAATTAAGGTGATATAAGATTGTCCCACTTAATCATTTCAGAGACTTATTCTAGAAAGTCCTCAGTACCTCAAGTTAGATGTTTTATATTCTTCTCTTAGTATGCTACTTACAGTTACCTGTTTTATTGTTATTAAACCTGTCATTTAAAAACATAAGCAGAACAATATAGTTCACTTTTAACTACACTTTCTTTCATCACATAATTACATTAGAAAACACTAAGCCTTCTGCTACAATGAGATAATACAATTCCTAGGTGTTCAAAGACACATGGCAAACAATTCCTAAAAGGGGAATGTTATCTTACAGTAAAATATGCTTAACTCTAAGGGCTTTGTTTTACCACTGCTAATGTGCTTTTGGAATTCTGACAGAGATGTACCTATAGGAATGCCATTGAATAACAAATCATTACATACAGAACACTCAAAGAAAAAAAAAAGACAGTAAGAATTCAAAATAAGACAGTGAGTACATTTTGAAATGAATTTTGAAGGCATATTACATGCAAATTAAAACCTTTTTTTGCAAACTGCAATAACTGTTTTCCTTGATTATAATGAGGCATTTGGTAGAATTAAGTATTTGATATCTATAAATCATTTAAAAGATGGAATAAAGACCTGGGGTTATTGGTGTGTGATGTGTTGTTCCTGAATTTACTCACAGAATGAGTTACAGAGATGTGATTCTGTGAATTCTCCAGCAAATACGACTTAGCTTTCCATAAGGGTAGATAAAGACTCCGTGAGAAATCATAGAGTTAGAATTTTACAAAACTTAGAATTATACAGCAAATCATCCAGTATAGACTTTTCATATAACAATTTCTCTTATGTAGTTTACATGCAGTGTTCAAAGTTTATAGCAATCCAAGTTTTACACTCTGGTTCACTCTCATATTAACCACAGTAGGGAGGAAATTTTTAGCAGAATATCTGGGAAGAGTTTCAAATTGCTCTACTCCACGAGAGAGTCCCTGGGTTGAAGGAAAGAGAAAACTCATGATGATAATATGAACCAGTCCTCAGGTTTTTTTAGGTCATTAAGAACAACTAAAATTATCTACAGGTCGGTAGGTACCTAAAGAGATTACTTCTTGGAAAGCCTGGGTAGTTTAGTCAGCTGGGTGACAAACTCTTGATTTCAGCTCAGGTCCTGATCTCAGGATTGTGAGATTGAGCAACCCCACCAAGCCTCCCATTAAGTCCCTCAATGAAGCCCTGCATGGGCCTCTATGGTCAGTGTAGAGTCTGCTTATCCCTCTCCCTTCCTCTCTGCCCTCCTCTGGCTCCACTCTCCACACCCCACCATGTGCTTGTGCTCTCATAAATAAAAAAAATTAAAAAAAAAATAAATCTATCTTTTAAAAAAGAAAAGAGATTATTTCTTTATACGCTTCCTTCTTTGTTTCCAAATATAATTTAGGTGGCTTTAGAAGTCAGTTAGAAAAACCTCGATTGTATGGACTCACAAACTAAGTGTAATATGCACTTAGTTTGACCTAAGACAACCCATTTCTAAGACTTCTTCAAGATCACAATCTCTCCATAAACTTTCCACAAACATTACAAACATCTACCAATCAATCTCACCTGTCTGAGCCACTGTCTTCTCTCATCTGGATTATTACAACTGCCTCTTAACAACTGGTTTCCCAGGTTCTACCCTCATCTTACTCTAATCCATTCTCAAGACAAAAACCCAGAGTGTTCGTTTAAAACTAATACCAAATATATCACTCCACTGCTCACAATTCTCCAGTATCTCCTTATCACACTTAGAGTAAAAACCAAAATCCATGCCATGGCCTACAAGGCACTACATCTAGTTCCCCATGACCAAAGATGTCATCATGCTCCTGCTTAGGAGCTTTGCACAGGCATTCCCCAGATATTCTCATTCTAACTCCTTTACCTTATTCATGTTATTGCTCAAAAATGTCACCTTGTTAATGAAAACCTCCCTGAACATCCTATTTAAAATTTACCCAGTGGCCCCAGAACTCATTACCCTCTTTCCTGCTGATGTGGTTTGAATGTCCCTCCCCCACCTCACCCAAATTCATATGTTGAAATCTTAATTCTTGATGTGATATTATTGGAAGGTAGAGCCTTTTGAAGGTGCTAGGTCATGAGGATGGAACCCTGATGAATGGGATTAGTATCATGCTCTTATTAAAAAAAAAAATCAACCATCAGAAAGGATGAATACCCACCATTTGCATCAATATAGTTGGAACTGGAGGGGATTATGCAAAGTGAAATAAATCAAGCAGAAAAAGACAATTATCATATGGTTTTTCTCATCTGTGGAACATAAGGAATAGCCCAGCAGATCACAGGGGAGGAGAGGAAAAGCTGAATGGGAAGAAATCAGAGAGGGAGACAAACCATGAGAGACTCTGAACTCTGGGAAACAAACTGAGGGTTACAGAAGGGAGGGAGGTGGGGGGCTGTGGTAACCAGATGATGTATATTAAAGAGGGCACATGTTGTGATGAGCACTGAGTGTTATATACAACTAATGAATTGTTAAAGACTACATCAAAAACTAATGATGTACTATATGCTGGCTTACTGAACATAATAAATAAATAAATAAATAAATAAATAAATAAATAAATAACCCCACAGAGTTCCCTAGCCCCTTCTAGCATATAAAGACACAGTGAGAAGATGCCAACTATGAACCAGGAAGGGGTCTTCTCCAGAATGTGATCATGTTGGTGTTTTAATCTTGACTTCCACCCTCTAAAATTGTAACAAGTAAGTTTCTGTTATCCTAAAGTTACCCAGTCTGTGATAATTTGTTGTAGCAGCCCAAACAGACTAAGACACCTATATTATTTTTCTCTCATGTGTTGTCACCATTTTATAAACATATGTATGTGCGTGTGTATGTATGTGTGTGTGTAAACAAACTCTACTGATGCAATGATTTATGTGTTTCTCACACCACCACCGCCCTTCCCCTCCCCCCACTTGTTGTATTTCCAGTACCCAGAATAGTTCCTGGAACAAAATAGGTTTTTCAAATAATTTTCTTTAATAAAGCAGTTAATAATTAAGAAGACTAACTGACTCCATGGCCCTGATAGTACAGGTAACTCAAATTCATATCCTCTATCCTCATTTGTAAAATGTGATTCATGATCCTTAGGATTCACTCCATGCTTTAAAAGTAAAGTTACAGTCATAGATCCACAGATATGGCAGGAAGCCTGGTGAAGCTCTGAGACAGTCTCATTGTTCAATACTGTTGTAAAACCAAGCTGGAGTGACTGTGAGGAGGGTACCCAGTGGCCCCTGTGATGAAGACCAAGTTTCAACATAACCAAGTGTCAAGGTGTATCTGAAGTTGCACTGTCTTGTCTCAAAGAATCATAAAGAAAATTTGTCTGATGGTTTTGTCCTTTCCTCCATTCAGCATAATTTTGTAAATGCCAGCCACAAGACAGAGTTTCAAGAGATGAAATATCTAATTAAAATGATATTTCTGGTGGGAATAACTCTTGGGGAGTAATGACATGACTAGACAATATTAAACAAAAGAGTCTGAGAGTAGGAGTCAGAGGAACTCAATCCTAAATCTAGTTCTGTCACTATCTGTGTGACCTTGGGAAGTCGCTTAATCTTTATGTCTCAGTTTCCTCATTTGTCAAAGGGATTTGCCACCCTTCACAGGAAATTGTGGGAATTGCAGAAGATAACAGACACAAAAGTACTTCTAAAGTTTATAAATGCCCTACACCTACATATGTTATGGAATTGTTTCATATTTTTAATGCACTAACAATGTGTTAAATGCTGAAAATGACTGAGAATTAAATGTGCTCTTTGCTCATAAAACGATGAGATGCAGTCCTATAGACTCAAAATCTACCTAACAGGATATGACACACACACTGGGAGACACTCCAGAGAAGAAGCTGTTGACAAAGTGGAAAAGTCAGGCATATGCAATTACGATGTTGAATCCAATTATCATCAGGAGTTCAGGGTAGGTATTTATGTGTCGTCACGGGGATCGGGAGAAATTCTGGGTGGGTAGTAAGAGTGGATTTTCTTTAGGAAGGCTAAGTTATCAAAGACAAAGTCACTTCGAACTTGAGAATTAGAGACTTTACTGGTTGTACAGCTCATCTACTTAACAGGCCCTAACATTTGCTGCATTCAGAAACTGAGTTTGGTTGCCATGAGACCACAGTAGAGTGCCACACTTGGTACTAGCACAGCTGTAATCAGGACAGATTGCAATCAGGGCACTTTTTTCTGGCTCTATAGATACTGACAAAATCCATGTTTGCTTTTTCCAGGGCCCAGTTCAGAAATCAGTGCTGGTCAAACACAGCACACATTCCCTTTGGCACTAAATTTGACTCGGCAGAGTGTGTATGGAGATCCTGGCAAGCAAAAGTCTCATTTTTCTAAGCCATGGCCAGTGCTTGGAAGCAAATCTAATCCTAGTATGGTGTTCCAAGAAGAAAAGAGAGAAATTTTCCGAGATAATGAGAAGGGAAAATATAAGAATAACCATAACAAGATCCTTGGGGGGATAGGCAGTGGGGAGGGGGGATGCCATATTGGATTAAACTTTATATGCCCTAGAATACCTATACAATGCATAAGTCAAACTACATATGTTAGTTTGTTAATTAATGTTATGTTAATTATGTTATGTTAATTAATGAAAAGATGAAAGCTTAGTCAGGATAGACTAAAGTCTCTATGATTGTATTCTTTTGGTTACAGAATCAAATCATTCAGCCTTTAGAATCACCAGGGACTAGCCCATCACAGTATGGAGATACAACTGTTATTTCTGAATGCTATCCTTGTGGCACAGCCACCAAAAGGAAGCAACACTAGGAAGAGGCAAATGTATGATCTTTCCTATGCCCAGTCTGATTTGACAAAGGTCATTCAGATAGGACCTAGAAATGAAGCATTAACAGATCTACTTTTGAAAAACAAAAGGTTTATAAATATTGAAAAATTAAAAATGAAATAAATTTAAGCCTATGTAAACAAAAGAATATTCTTTTTTAAAAATTTAATTTAATTTTTAATTTTTTCCAGCTTTATTGAGATATAATTGACAAATACCATTGTGTAAATTTAAGGTGTGTAACATGGTAATTTGATACAAGTATAATTTTGTGAAATGATTACAATAAGGTTAAACAAATCTCTTACATTATACAGTTACCAATA
>NW_019154085.1:92579620-92580580 GCF_002288905.1 Enhydra lutris kenyoni | reverse complement strand
TGTGTGTGTGTGTGTGTGTGTGTGTGTGTGTGTGTGTGTGTGTGTGTGTGATGATAACATTTAAGGCCTATTACCTTAGAAATTTCAAGTATACAATACAGAGTTGTTAACTATAGTCACCATGCTGTACATGAAATTCCCCAAACTTAATTATCTTATAATTAATGCCTTCTTACTCTTTTCTTACCAACACTTTCAACCTTTAAAGTTCACAGAACCTTCCTGTTTCATATCCTTGATATTGGTTCCTTCAATGACTTTAGCTGTTCTTTAGAAGTTGTACAAATAACATCTCTCATATAATATAGTTGGCTACTAAAATATGCAGGACTACAAATATTCTAGTTATTGCAAAGTTATGCTTCTGACATACTATATAAGGTTTCCAACATATTTCTAACAATAACAATACATAGCTGTATGTTTATTATCATATTACATTATATTATAATCATAACTATACCTCTGCTGGACATAGTGTAATCATCTCTGGTTGACTCATAAAACACTTCAGGATCCTGGTGTGTCTGTTTATGCTCACAGCAAGCAAAACATCTGTGTAGGGTGCTAGTGAGTGGAGTATTTGTTTAATAGATCTCTGGTAAGCACAACTACATCTTTGCTCAAAAACTGTTTCTTATGGAGATAGCTCTTGGTAACTCTAGACATTTTCTGCCTATAAACTTACAAAGATTAGGTCTACTTAGTTCCCCATATTCAACAAGATCAGTTGTGTTCTATTTAGTATGGCTTAACTATTTTCTTGTGAGTATATTCATTTGTGCTCCATTTTTTTTTCCATAATAGTGTCCTTTTAAGTTTTTATTTCAGATTCTCTCCAGGCTTGAAGGTTTTATTTTCCATGAAATTTTCCAATTTCTTCCCTCAGATGTTTATTTTAAGGCTATGTACAATAAGTCCTCCAAAAGCTTTCTGGCTATATTTTTATATAGCAAAAAT
>NW_019154085.1:92550805-92579610 GCF_002288905.1 Enhydra lutris kenyoni | reverse complement strand
ACACACACACACACACACACACACACACACACACACACACACACACACAATTAAGCAAATAAGCAAAATGTTATTGGAAATAATATAGACTTATGGTTTCTCTAATATGTTCTGCAAAGTTACAGGATTCTATAGATATGCTTTGCTGGCCACCATGATATGAAGAGAAAGATAAACTCACTTCTTTCTTTGCATCCGATACTCCTCAACCTCAGCAATTCCATTCTTTTTTTCTTTTTTAAAGATTTTACTTATTTTATTTGACAGAGAGATCACAAGTAGGCAGAGAGGCAGGCAGAGAGAGAGGGAAGCAGACTCCCCACAGAGCAGAGAGCCCGATGCGGGGCTCGACCCCAGGACCCTGGGATCACGACCTGAGCCGAAGGCAGAGGCTTTAACCCACTGAGCCACCCAGGTGCCCCTCAGCAATTCCATTCTTATCAGTTTTACATATTGGGATTCCATAGCATAAAAATAGTTTGCCAATAGTAATGTTCCCCCAACTACTGATTGTGACTATTTCATTTGGGTGATCTAGTTATGTCCTGACAAACTACCATGGAGTAGTAGCAGTGATGCTAACCAGTCCTTTATTTAGTGTATAAATAGTTTTGAATACTTATTAAGTAAGGTAAAATGTTGACTTGACTAAAGCCAATGTACTCCCAATGCTTACTGTCCAGAGTAACATTATGCACAATATTTAACTGAGCTCCCACCCTACAATTGTAAAAGGTAAGCAAGAATATGTTATTACCTTAAAGACTTAGATTAGAAATTATTGGAGAAGCATGTTCACATGCATTTTGACTCTTTTCCACACTAAAATAATTATCCAGCATTGTGGCTAGACTCATGGGATTTTGAATATAGTAATAAATTATTGCAAACCTTCCAAAAAATACAGAATCATATGTCTCTGGGACTTGGTTGGAAGCTGAAGCTATAGATAAGGATGTGGGAAGGGAATGTTAGTACTTCTAAAGCCAACTGTGTAAGGTTATGAATTGGAATTTGTTGTTATCATGGATGAAACTAGAATGAATTTCTCCCATGTTGTAGTAGTAGGAAATTGGCTGCTAAACTTTATAATTTACCTTGTAATGATTAAAGAACAAAATGTCCAGATTCTTGGAATTTTCATTATAGAAGTTCAAATTTATATATAGTTTATATTACATGGATGGCTACAATGAGAAACTTTCAAAGATTAGGTAAGATCAGAAAAAAGATCAAAATATGAAACTGAAAGTAATGAGAATTAAAACACCGTAGATGAAAGTAGCCAGCTATAGAAGATATATTCTATCTACAGAGAACATATAGATCCATATTCAAGAGATTTTTTTTTCCAAGAAGATCTAAATCCAAGCAAAGAATCAAATGTAAATAAGAAAAGCAGTAACTTAATCAATGAATTTATGGAAGCACAGTCATTCAAACTGAGGCTTAAAAAAGGGGAAACAAAAAAATAAAGATTCATAAAAAATTATCCAACACTATCTAAGAAGAGATTATTATGGCTAAGTCACCTGAGGTCAACTCTCATTGAACAAGGATGGCTTACCAAGCTTTTCTTATAGCCTTTAGACAACTTCCATGTTACCAAGAAAGAATGAAAAAACAGACATATATAATGAGTTGACCTTAAGTAAAAGAAATTATTCTAGATACACTAATGGGCCTGAAACAATCATCTGAAAGGTCTTAAGAACAGAACTGAGGGTGCCTGGGTAGCTCAGGTGGTTAAGCAACTGCCTTCAGCCCAGGTCATGATCCTGGAGTCCTGAAATCGAGTCCCTTATCAGGCTCCCTGCTCACTAGGGACTCTGCTTCTCCCACTGACCTGTCTCCTCTCATGTTCTCTCTCTTTCATTCTCTCTCTCTCTCAAATAAATAAATAAAATCTTAAAAAAAAAAAAAAAAAAGAACAGAACTGAGTCTCTCTGCTTGACTTATTTCACTCAACATAATCTCCTCCAGTCCCATCCATGTTGATACATGTTGGGTATTCATCTTTTCTGATGGAGGCATAATATTCCATTGTATATATAGGCCATATCTTCTTTATCCATTATCATATGGTTTCACTTAGTTGTGGAGCATAAAGAATAACACAGAGCACAATGGGAGATGAAGAGGAGAAGTGAGTTGGGGGAAATCAGAGGGGGAGACAAACCATGAGAGACTGTGGGCTCTGAGAAACAAACTGAGGGTTTTGGAGGGGAGGGGAATGTGGGGTTGGGTGAGCCTGGTGGTGGGTATTAAGGAGGCACATATTGCATGGAGCCACTGGGTGTGATGCATAAACAATGAATTTTGGAGCAGTGGAAAAAAAAAAAAAAGAATAGAACTGAGGTGTCCTGGAAAAAGAAAAGAATTCCACCCGTCAATTGCAGCTTCACTTCTGAAACATCTAATCTGCCTTTCCTGACAGCCTACCCTACAGATTTTAGACTTGCCTAACTACCTACCACAATCGCATAAGTCAGTTCCTTGAAATAAATCCCCTTACTGTATATCTTCTACAGGTTCTGTTTATTCCTGGTTGAACCTTGACTGATACATACCCACAAAACATTTCTCAGGCAACTAAAGGAGACTATAGTTCATCAAAAAGGAAAAGGAACACTAGGATCAAGCACACAGGAAATTTAACTTAAAAGAGAGATAGAGGTACACGTGGGTGGCTCAGTGGGTTAAAGCCTCTGCCTTCAGCTCAGGTCATGATCCAGGGTCCTGGGATCTAGTCCCACATCGGGCTCTCTGCTCAGCGGGGAGCCTGCTTCCTCCTCTCTCTCTGCCTGCCTCTTCACCTACTTGTAATCTCTGACAAATAAATAAATAACATCTTTTTAAAAAGAGAGAGAGTTGGAGACAATCCCTGGATGATGGTGACAAAAAAATCCCCAGAGGATAACAGCTATGAACCATGTCGAATGGCATGTCTTACAACCATTAGGGAAACAGGCATGAATATTTCTAAGGTGAAAATTACTAGTATGTCATAGATAGGCACAGATTAATAGCTTGAGAGGAAGACAAAATCCAGATTTTAAACAGTATTGATAGGAGTTCTTAGTGACCAAGACAAAAACAAGTTGCCTGGCTGATTATTGGCCATAGAATTTTATAGTTCACTATGACCACAGGAGTAGGAATACCAATGAGATGCTTCCAGTGCTCTAGATGTGCATAATTATGCTTTTGCCTGAGATTATTATCGATTTTGTGTTCTGTGTTCTAAAGAAGAATATAATCTTCTTTACAAAGGACAAGGTTAAAAAAAAAAAAAGTCTGACTTGATATTTTAGAAAAAATGAAAATTTCTGAATAGGGCTGAAGAAATGACCTGGAAAAGATACCAGGAAGGGAAAGAGTTCTAGGAGGCTAAGGAGAATTAAAACTTGTGTCAATAGAAAAATGCTTTTAGTCAATGGGAAGAAACTCAGTACTATTAAGGTTGTACTGTGGGAAATAAAACTCCAGTGCTAGAGTAACTTTGATACCTCTCAGCTGCCAGAGTCTGTAAAATAAAAACACATTGTTTAGATATCAGCATCATGATTTTGCTCAACTGGGTCAAAGGCAAAATTTAAAGCAACTTTATGTATGAAATGGATTATTAGGAGAAGGAATGCCTTCTGAAGTTATGGGGAGTCTGGAAACCATCAAGTGATGGAATATGAGTAGTCATTTCTATTAGCCTCAGGTGGATATATGAAGTGTCATTCAGGCATGTCATAGATCCAGAAGAGGAAGGACAAGTATAAACAATAAGTACAATTCTCTAGGTCAATTGAATAGTGGCTTTAAGGGCTTCAAAAGGCTTCAGACTACCTCCTCCTACATTAGTATTTGAGGATTCCAGGGAAAGTTAGAGATATAATACCTTAATCTTTACTGAGCCTATCTTAGAATACTAGAAACAAATGCATTTGTATGTCCATATAGAGATAAATGCCATACTATCATAAATTTGGCAGATTAAGAAATGAGGCATACCTAGCAACATGTATAACTAAGGGTTTCCTTCAGTCAGGGGAAGAAGAACACTAGCAATCCATTTGATGTTGATTATAACTCTCTTCACAGAAAGCCTCTTGTCAGGAGCCAGGGTCCAAAGAAAAGAGGCCTGATGCAAGCCAAATAAAGAATTAGAACTATAGCCAAGTAAACTCCAATTCAGGGAGTTATCTCAAGTCCAGCAAAGAAAGCAGGGCAAATTCATGATCTAGACTAAGATTGTAACAGGGAGGGAAAAACCTGCAATAAAATATTCATATGCTTCAATCCAAGAGCTTCCAAGGATCAAGCAAATTATAAGCCAGTAAGAATAGTTGTAGGCTCTACCTACAGTGGTGCTAACAAAACTGCTCTAACTTTTTGACCTGGTCAAGCTCTGCTATGGAACTGGGGTCAGCCTGGTCCAGCATAAGAAGGACACTACTATTTCTGGCATGGAGGAACTAGAGACAACGAAAGTAGGGAAAATGAGATCATTAAGGACAACAGGTAGATGTCTGTAACTACATAAAAAGAAATGATGCTTGAGTCTTATTTCAAAGCTGTTATATATGCTGAGAGTCATGGAACCCTTGTCAGTGACATACCAGTTTTTAATGAATAGGGATATGGGAGTTCTATGTTATATATTTCTAAGAACTCTGCTCCTGAATAGGCCAATGAAAAGAAACTCAGCACACTTACTCAGGCAGATACTCGTTCAGAATGATAACAGAAATTGTTATGTTTTGATCTTAGTTTATGAAGCTGACTAGAGAGTCATGGAAAGAATGATCAAAGCAAGGACAAAAATAATCTATACTTTCTTTTCCCCCGTAGAGCCTGAAAAATCTTTTTTACCCACCTTTCATTATCCTTTGAAATAACTTGTAGGAAAATAAAAGCAGATGTCTGGAAAAGTCATCGAGAAAAGCCACAAATCAAAAAGAGATTTCAAACATATGTTTTTAATGAACTGGCTGAAGGTTTGTTTTTTTCCCCCCCGTACCATCCCAACTGATCCCAGAGTGTTAGTGGCAAGGTGTTCTATCAATCAGTACTTTCCCAAAACTAAATGTACTGTCATTCTACTCTTTGGGAAGAGAAGACTTAAAGTGGGTGGAAACTGCCTTAGAGTACCAAAACAGCTTTCCTTTTCAGTCTAGTCCCACTGCTTTTCTTTTAGTCCACAGGAACAGCAACCTGGACCTGGAAAACTTGGAATAAGTCCTTACCCATCCTTCTGTACCACATGCAAGGGAAAAATATGAAGTCATTCCTTATAATACCTGTCTGATTCACATTCATTGGCTTTTCTTCTTCTTTCTTTCCCAGAACCATAGTTTTCACTAACAAAATTTAAAACATCTTTTGTTAGCTTGAGTACTTTTTTTTAAAGGATCAATATTTTTTTCTATCTAGCGAGGCATTTTGGATAGATAGACATATTATATCTGGCCAAATAAATCTCCACCTGAAAGAGTCAAGTATTTTCTACAATTTCCAGTTCTTAATATGACCCTAATTATAAGTCAGCTAATGGTTTTATTTTTAGATGAGGCCTGAAGAGATCATCTTGCCGTAACCTGCATTCTAATCAGTAAGATGTAACTATACCTGTATCTTCATTTTATGGAGTGAAGTTCAATGTTATGCTGAGTCTTACTGTAGCTGAAGGGGCATGAGAATTCAGAACAGCAGCTTCTTATAGAGATACTTGGTCTACCACCACACCATGCTGTCTCTTTTTTGGAATCATGGCTAATTTAAGACATATTATTATAAACCAGGCCATAGACATTACCTTAGTAATTGAGTTTATGAAATTTCCAAGCTAGATGATGATGATTAAAGAGTGTCTTCACAATAACAACTTCATAATTAAAACAAATGAAGGGTTTGTAGAATACTGTAGGCAATAAAACACACTTTTTTCTTTATAATAAAATGGTAAATAATAATAGAAGCCATTATTGGTAATCATTTAGGTTCTCATACCAATATATATAATTATAGAATTCCTACATATCATTTTGAATATATTCTGGTCTGAGATAAAATTCTAGGATCAAGAATTGTAAACAGAAAAATAAACTGCTATACAGAAAGATGTGGTAGCACATGTTGGTACAATATGGCAAGAAATTTGCCCTGGTCCTGTGTCTCTTGGTGAATGAATCTAGAAGCAGTGGATATAGGAAATAGGACTGGACATTTCCAAATGGGAATGATGAGCTTTTCGCTATGCTACCTTCGCCTCACAGAATGCCATCACTCCCCACTAACCATAGCTCAGTCAAAACTCTGGTTCTCCAAGGGAGCAGATTACTGTACAGCATGCACAAAGAAGAGGGAAGTAGCATTTCCACAAATAGTCTCAAACCAAACTTTGAGAAATCCTCATATCCAGTGGAAGATGGGAATATGGAAAGTATAGTTTATTAGTAAAAATATATCTTGCTAAAAAATGTTATTAAAGTAACTAAAGCAGGTATTTCTAGGACATGGTTTTAGCATATTTTATTAAAATGAAGATTTGATTCTTTACATTAAGAGTATGGACAGAGGCACCTGGGTGGCTCAGTGGGTTAAGCCTCTGCCTTCAGCTCAGGTCATGATTTTAGGGTCCTGGGATTGAGCCCTGCATCTCTGCTCAGCGGGGAGCCTGCTTCCCTGCCCCCTCTCTGCCTGCCTCTCTGCCTACTTGTGATCTCTGTCTGTCAAATAAATAAATGAAATCTTTAAAAAAAAAAAAAAGAGTATTGACAAACGCCTCCATCTGGTAAATCAATACTCCTAACTCCAAGTTCAGGTGACCATGTATATTCTTTTCATGTTTTAGAATAAAACAAGAAAAGTTTTTTTTTTAATATTTGTTTTTCATATTTCTTGCAAAAAATGCAGACACTTAAAAAATAAGATCTACAGGGGTGCCTGGGTGGCTCAGTGGGTTAAAGCCTCTGCCTTCGGCTCAGGTCATGATCCCAGGGTCCTGGGATCGAGCCCCACGTCTGGCTCTCTGGTGGGGAGCCTACTTCCTCCTCTCTCTCTCTGCCTGCCTCTCTGCCTACTTGTGATCTCTTTCTCTCTGTAAAATAAATAAAATCTTTAAAAAAAAATAAGATCTACAGGCTGAGTTTTTAAACACTATGGTTATGATATTTTAAAACAAATTAGTATAAACTCTATATGATTGATAATATTAAGGAATTAATTTAATTTTCAAAAAAGTACTAGTTTTTAATTTTATACTTATAGGTGAATTATAGGTGAGGATATTTCTGGGCAGCATTTTCAGAGTTACTTATTTATATAAGCATTATTTTATACATTGCTTTGTCCTTAAAAGAATGTAGGGGAAATTGAAAAGTTATAAACCATGTGAATCTACCTTTAGATGGCTAGGCTGACTCAAGGTTATACTGTAGATAGTTGAATTTGTATAGGCTGTATTATACTTTGGTAAAAAAAACAAAAACAAAAACAAAACAAAACAAAACCCTACCACCCCAAGTCTTCATAGCTTATAAAAACAAAAATTTGTTTCTTGTTTGTTATAAATCTATTGTGAGTCAAGCTAGCTCTTCCAGCAAATACGGTTCATAAGTAGACTCAAGAAATTGAGGCTTCTTTTATCATCTTCTAATAGTTTTCAAAGCATATGATACTACTAAAATTATTTGAATGAGAGCATTTTAAAAGTGTGTATAATGGTATCAACTATAATTTTTTTTTAAAGATTTTGTTTATTTGACAGAGAGCGATCACAAGCAGTCAGAGAGGCAGACAGAGAGAGGAAGGGAAGCAGGTTCCCTGCTGAGCAGAGAGCCTGATGCGATGCGGGGCTCGATCCCAGGAGTCTGGGATCATGACCTGAGCCGAAAGCAGAGGCTTTAACCCACTGAGCCACCCAGGGGCCCCAACTATCATTTTTATTCTAAGCTACAAGTATCTAGTCATTCGTTAGGACAGGTTTTTAAAAACCTATTTCCACAATATTTGTACTTGTAACATTGCCTTTTTTTAAACTGACATGTAATTGATATACAATACCTATTAGTTTCAGGTGTACATCATAGCAATTCAATATTTTTATACAGTATGCAATGATCCCCATAAATCTAAATGCCATCTGTCATCATACAAAGTTGTCGCATTATTATTGACTATATTCCTTGTCCTGTACCTCACAACTCTATGACCTCTTTATTTTTTTTTTTCTGATTTTTTATTTTATTTGACAGAGATCACAAGTAGGCAGAGAGGCAGGCAGGGGAGGAGTAGGAGCAGGATCTCCGCTGAGCAGAGAGCCTGATGCAGCGCTCGATCCCATCCTGGGATCATGACCTGAGTTGAAGGCAGAGGCTTTAACCCACCGAGCCACCCAGGCACCCCATGACCTCTTTATTTTTAATTAAAAATTTGTATCTTTTGATCCCCTTTACCCATTTTACCTGCTTCCCTACATTGCTTTTTAAGTAATATTTGAGAGGCATGTTTCTGATTGACTTCATAGTTTTAAAGTCATAGCCTCCCCACACCAAAAAACTAAATCTGTTTACATTATTGTGTCTCCTCCACCCCCCCCTTTAAAATAGTTCAGCCAAGTGACCTATATAAACATAGTTTTAAAACTAGCACTGATTTTGGCCATTTCAACTTAATTGTATTCCCCATACAATTTTGTTTAAAATAATTTAGAAAATACCATAAATTATGAATGACTTACAAGAATCTGAATGTAAGAAATATCCTTTAATTCTGAGACATACTTTTGGGTAAAATATTAAGTCTATTATATTCTAGACATTATGCTAAGTACAACAACAAAGATAAAATATAGAGGCGGGGAGAGACCTGAAAACTGGAAGTTTGGTATGAGTGTGTAAGCCATTTTGACTCTTATGGGGTGGGTAGGCTCCTTTCAGGGGGTGATGTGCATGCTGATGGCCAAATAAGGAAGAAAGAGAACCATGTGTAGTTTGGAGAGAGAACATTCTAACCACAAGGAATATTAAATACAAAGCACAAAAGCCATAAAGCATGAACAAATTCAGCTTGTTCCAGGGTCTAAAAGAAGGTCATTCTTTGCACAGAGAGATGAAGATTAGTTCAAAGAGTAGGAAAGGTGTGAACCACACAGGTCATGATGGCCATGGTGTAGGGTTTAGATTTATGTGTGCAGAGTAGTCCTTGGGGTGTTTTTAGTAGGTATGTGGTATGATCTGATTCATATTTTATGAAGGCCATTCTGTGTTGTACAAAGAGAATAATATACAGGAGGAGTGGAAGTAGAAATTTGATAGGAGGCCAGAGCTCTAGCCCCAGTGGGAGCAATGGAGGCATGGACCAGTACTGCAGAGAGTAATGGACAGAATTCCATAAGGATTCACAATAAAGACACAAAATAAACTAGAAAAATGTTTGCACCACATATCACAAGTTCTGGTTTTCTACAGATCAATAAGAAAAAGACTGATAGACAAAAAAATATTAAGTTGCAGAAAAGGAAATAAAAAGGCTTCTAAATATGTTAATCTCCCCAATCTCATAATAAGATAAATGAAAATTAAAATTACACTGAAATACTCGTCTAACCAAACACTGGTAAAAAGCAAAGAGTTTAACAGATTATAAATTTGGGGAAGGCATGAAGAAATAAACATACATTTCTGGTATGAATCTAAGTATATGCTATGTGATGAACAATTTGGAGATGTCTATCAAAATCACAAATGTACTTGTCCTCAGACCCTGCAATAATTATAAATTATTATAATTTATTCTACAGATAAACCTTCATTATACATCTTTTACAGAGGTGGTTAATGCTTTGCCCATATCCCTCAACTAAGTATCTGTATCCCTCAACCAAGGACTCTCAGATGTTGGTGTGTATCTACTTCAGCTCTCTCACCCTGGACACTGAATAATTGTGAAAAGTGTAAATTTCTCCTTTCTCAGTTTCCCCCATTTTTAACTTCCCATAATACTAAGCTACAGTTACTGACTAAGGTACCTGGCTTATCATGCACCATTGGTTGATTTCTTTTCCCTAGATCACCTTCCTCTTCCTTTACTAGTTTTCACAGCACCTCCAGATAAATTACTTACAATCAATGTTGCTTCCTGGAGGAATCCAACTAAGAGAATCCTCCAGCTCCTCCTTAATATATGTTCTACCTTTAGATTCCTTATAGGGGATGCTATTGGCATTTGGGCAGATATAGCCTATGTTTTACAGGTCTGTCCCTACCTTCCAGGACTTTTAGCATTCCTCTTCCCTGCACACTAAACTTCTATAGCACTCTAGTTACTAGTCCTTGTGATAACTCAAACCTTATTCCTTGCATTTTAATGTTTCTCATGTCTCCGTCTCATCCCTGGGAACAAAGCTTCTCCTCTATCACCCTCATTAGAGTGCCACTTATTCCTTTCAGGTTCCTCAAACCACTGGGTCTGGAAATAGGCTAAGTGTCCTCTTATGGCTCTTTACTGCTTCTAGATCATTTTCCCACCCTCTTCCTGAAAAACTCCTTCTTGAATCTCATATCTTCCCACCATAATACCACCATCTGTCATCCTAGGAGTGCCCCTTGAAGAATCTTCTTTATTCCTTAAAGATTTTGGCCATGAGCTCATTGTCATTCTATCCAACACTGATATTATAATTCTTGGTGATTATAGTATTTACCATGTCCTCTCAGTCCCTTGATCTCTCTTCCTTTTTCCAGTGACCTTATCTGTCAAAAGAGAACCTTGAGAACTTCCCACCACAGTATCTACCCATCATTTGGTATCTGTGCCACATGTTACTTTCCTTTTTGCTACAATGAATGAACTGTCCCTGCCCCTATCTAGACCAATATGTTATCTAGTATTTTAACCCCATACTTTCTTGCCTATTCAAGGACATCACTCCAGCAATTTGATCTCTCTTCCTGCATCGTCAATGTTCCCATTTCCACTAGGTCATTACATTCAGGATTCAATTATACAGCAATTTCACCCATTTTAAAATGGTAATACACTCACTTGGTTTTTGTCCTACTCCACTGGCCATTTTATCACAGTCTTCCTTGTTGGTCCTTCCTTATTCCTCGGTCTAGCAATGATTGGAGGGCATCAGGACTAAGTGCATAGCCTTTCCTATATCCATGCTGCCTACATTGATGATTTCATCCAGTTTCAAAATTTTAAATATCATTTATATACTGACAAGTCCAAAGTATTTCTCTAACTGGGTCCTCCCCTCAAAATTCATAGCTCATATATCCAATATCCTACCTGATATCTCTATCTGGATATCTGATACATGATTTTAACTGGAAATGTTCAAACTTCTTATCTCCTATCCAAACATTCTTCTTCAATGGTCTTCCCCTACTCAGAAAATGGCATACCCCTCCTTCCAGTTGCTCAAAATATATATGTAGTACCATAATTTGATTTTTATCTTCCTCTCATGCTCCATATCAACTTTAGTAGGAAATTATTTTTGGCTTTACATTAAAAGTATATATAGAATTCAACCACAACTTACACCTCCATTGTCAATACCTTTTAAGGTGTTGTTAAACAATAACATTGTTTATTTAATGTAATTGTAATGTAATGTAATTGTAATTATGTAATTATTATTGTGTTAAAACAATAACACTTTAAATAACATTTTTTCAAGTTTTTATTTAAATTCCAGTTAGTTAACATACAGTGTAATATTAATTTCAGGCTGTACAATATAGTGATTCAACCCTTCCGTACATCACCTGGTGTTCATCACAACAAGTGCATGCCTTAATCTCCATTGTCTACTTCACCCACCACAATCCACCTCCCTTCTGGTAACCATCAGTTTGTTCTCTGTACTTAAGAGTCTGTTTCTAGTTCATCTCTTTCTTTTTTTCTCCTTTTGCTTATTTGTTTCATTTCTTTAATTCCACATATGAGTAAAATCATATGGTATTTGTCTTTCTTGGACTGACTTACTTTGTTTAGCATAATACTCTCTAGTTGCACCCCTGCCATTGCAAATGGTAAGATTTCATTCTTTTTTATAGTTGAGTAATATTCTAGTGTGTGTGTGTCTGTATCTGTGTATGTGTACACACACACCACATCTTCTTTATCCATTCACAAATTATCACATGCTGTTTCTGTAATTTGTATATTGTAGATAATGCTGCTATAAACATCTGAGCGTATGCATCCCTCTGAATTAGTATTTTTGTATTCTTTCAGTAAATACCTAGTAGTGCAATACCTAGATTGTAGGGTAGTTCTACTTTTAAATTTTTGAGTAACCCCCACACTGTTTTCCAGAGTGGTTGCACGAGTTTGCATTTCCACCAACAGTGCAAGAGGATTCCCTTTCTCTACATCCTCACCAATGCTTGTTGTTTCTTGTGTTGTTGATTTTAGCCATTCTGACAAGTGGAGGTGATATGTCATGGTAGTTTTGATTTGCATTTCCCTGATGATCAGTGATGTTGAGCATCGTTTCATGTGTCTGTTGGTCATCCACATGTCATCTTTGGAAAAATGTCTGTTCATGTCTTTTGCCCATTTTTGTTGGATTATTTGGTTTTGAGATGTTGAGTTTTATAAGATCTTCATACATTTGAATATTAACCCCTTCCTGAATATATTATGTGCAAATATCTACTCCCATTTAATATGTTGTCTTTTAGTTTTCTTAGTCATTTTCTTTGCTGTTCAGAGCTTTGTATTTTGATGTAGTCCTAACAGTTTACTTTTGCTTTTGTTTCCTATGACATAGGAGACATATTTAGAAAGAACTTGCAATGGCCAATGTCAAAGTACTGCCTGTGTTCTCTTCTAGGATTTTTATAGCTTCAGGTCTTAAATTTAGGTCTTTAATCCACTTTGAGTTTATTTTTATGTATGGTATAAGAAAGTGGTCCAGTTTCATTCTTTTGAATGTTGATGTTCAGTTTTCCCAACAACATCAGTGGGAGACACTGTCTTTTTTCCCATTGGATAGTCATTCCTGCTTTGTCAAAAATTAATTGACCATATAGTTGTGGGTATATTTCCACTCAGTTCCATTGACCTATGTGACTAATTCTGTGCTACTACCAAACTGTTTTGATTACTACAGCTTTATAATATAATTTGAAGTCTGGAATCGTAATGGCTTTACTTTGATTTTCTTTTTTTGAGATTGCTTTGGCTATTTGAGGTCTTTTTTGGTTCCATACAAATCTTATGATTGTTTGTTCTCTGTGAAAAATGTTATAATTTTGATAGGGATTGCATTAAATGTGTAGATAGTATTGGGTACTGTTGGCATTTCAACAATAATTGTTCTTTTAATCCATGAACAGGGAGCAGACTCCCTGTGCTTCTTGGAGCCTAATGCAGGACTCAATCCCAGACTCCAGGATCATGACCTGAGCTGAAGGCAGTTGCTTAACTAACTGAGCCACCCAGGCACCCCCAGTTACCAAGTGTTTTTTTTTTTTTTAATTTTTATTTCTTTTCAGCATAACAAGTTTCCAAGTATTTTATTGAGGATTTTTGTATCTATGTTCATCAGAGATATTGGCCTGAAGTACTCCTTTTTAGTGGTGTCTTTATCTGGTTTTGGTATTGGTAATATTGGCCTCATAGAATGATAGTGGAACTTTTCCTTCCTTTTCTATTTTTTAGAATAGTTTGAGAAGAATAGGTATTAACTCTTCTTTAAATGGTTGGTAGAATTTGCCTGTAAATCCATCTGATCCTGGACTTTTGTTGTTAGGAGTTTTTTGAGTACTGATTCAGTTTCTTTGCTGGTTATCAGTCTCTTCAAGTTTTCTATTTATTCCTGTTTTAGTTTGGTGATTTATATGTTTCTGGGAATTTATCCATTTTTTTCTAGGTTGTCTAATTTGTTGGGCATATAGTTTTTCATAATACTCTCATAATCATTTGTATTTCTGTGGTGTTGGTTGTTATTTCTTCTCTCTTTGTGATTTTATTTATTTGGGTCCTTTCTCCTTTCTTTTTTGATAAGTCTGGCTGGAGGTTTATCAATCCTATTAATTTTCCCCAACTCCTGGTTTCATTGATTTGTTCTATTGGGTTTTGTTTGTTTTGTGTGTGTGTGTTTTGTTTTTAGTTTCTATATCATTTATATCTACTTTAATCTTTATTATTTCCTTCCTTCTGCTGGTTTTAGCCTTTATTTGTTGTTCTTTATCTAGCTCCTTGAAGTCAAAAGTTAGGTTATTTGAGATTTTTCTTGCTTCTTAAGGTAGGTTTGTATATTACTACATATTTCTGATCTCTTAGGACTAGGACTGATTTTGTTGCATCCCAAATGTTTTAGACCATAGTGTTTTCACTTTCGTTTGTTTCATGTATTTTTTTAAATTTTCATCTCTGACTTCTTGGTTGACCCATCATTGTTTAATAACATGTTGTTTAACATCCTTGTTATTTGTGGTCTTTCCAGATTTTTTTCTTGTGGTTGACTTGTAGTTTCATAGCATTGTGGTCAAAAAAGGTGCTTGGTGATTTTAGTTTTCTTGTGTTTGTTAATGTCTCTTTGTGGACTAATTTGATTATTCTGGAGAATGTCCTATGTGCACTTGAGAAGAATGTGTATTCTGCTCCTTCAGGATAAATATTATCTGTTAAGTCCACCTGGTCCATTGTGTCATTCAAAGCTATTGTTTCCTTATTGATTTTCTGTAGGTGATATGTCCCTTGATATAAGTAGGGTGTTAAAATACTCTACTACTATTGATTATTATCAATGTATTCCTTTATTTTTCTTTTTTTTCTTGAACTTTTTAATTAAATGACATTTATTAATTTCATTTTATAAATAAATTGTAAAGAAAGGTATGTTGCCAAACATGCTTACTTAACTTTGTCATTTCTTTTTTTCTTTTTTTTTTTTTTTTAATTCAGTTAACTAACATACCATGTATTATTGGTTTCAGAGGTACAGGTCTGTGATTCTGCAGTCTTGTATAATACCCTGTGCTCTTTACATCACATGCCCTCCTTAATATCCATCACCCAGTTACACCATTCATCCACTCTTCACCCCTCCAGCAACCCTGTTTGTTTCCTTTGATTAAGAGTCTCTTAGGGTTTGTCTCCCTCTCTGGTTTCACCTTTTTTTTTTTTTTTCCTCTCTTCCTCTATGATCCTCTGTCTTGTTTCTTAAATTTCATGTATCAGTGAGATCATATGATAATTGTCTTTCTCTGATTGACTTATTTCATTTAGCATAATACCCTCTAGTTGCATCCATGTTGTTGCAAATGGCAAGATTTCATTTTTTTTTGATGACTGAGTTATATATATATACACACACACACACATATATATGGTCTTCAGATCATTGCATTTGTATCTTTGGGGTAAATACCCAGTAGTGCAATTGCTGGGCTGTAGGGTAGCTCTATTTTCAACTTTTTGAAGAATTGCCATACTATTTTTCAGTGTGGCTGTACCAGCTTCCATTCCAACCAATAATGTAAGAGGGTTCCCCTTCCTCTACATCTTTGCCAATGTCTGTCATTTCCTGACTTATTAATTTTAGCCATTCTGACTGGTGTTAGGTGGTATTTCATTGTGGTTTTGATTTGTATTTTCCTGATGCCAAGTTATGTTGAGCATTTTTTCATGTGCCTATTGGCCATTTAGATGTGTTATTGGAGAAATATCTCTTCATGTCTTCAGTCCATTTTGTTACTGGACTATTTGTTTTTTGGGGGGGCGTTGAGTTTGATAAGTTCTTTATAGGTCATGGATACTAGCACTTTATCTGATAAAAAAAAAATGCGAACATCTTCTCCCATTCTGTCAGTTGTCTTTTGGTTTTGTCAACTGTTTCCTTTGTTTTGCAAAAGCTTTTCATGAAGTCCCAAGAGATGTGTCTAGTAACAAGTTGCTGCAGCTGAGTTTAAAGAGGTTGCTGTCTATGTTCTCCTCTAGGATTTTGATGGATACCTGCTCATATTAGATCTTTCATCCATTTTGAGTCTATTTTTGTGTATGGTGTAAAGAAATGGTCCAGTTTCATTCTTCTGCATGTGGCTGTCCAATCTTCCCAGCACCATTTGTTGAAGAGACTCTCTTTTTTTCCGTTGGATAGTCCTTCCTGATTCATCAAAGATTAGTTGACCATAGAGTTTGGGTCCATTTCTGGGTTCTCTATTCTGTTCCATTGATCTATTTGTCTTTTTTTGTGCCAGTACCTTAAGTTCTTGATGATTACAACTTTATAATAGAGCTTGAAGTCTGGAATTGTGATGCCACCAGCTCTGGTTTTCTTTTTCAACATTCTTTTGGCTATTTGAGGTCTTTTAAGGTTCCATACAAATTTTAGGATTATTTGTCCCAATACTGTGAAAAAAGTTGATGGTATTTTGATAGGGATTGCACTGAATGTGTAGATTGGTCTGGGCAGCATAGACATTTTAATAATATTTGCTCTTCCAATCCATGAGCATGGAATGTCTTTCATTTCTTTGTGTCTTCCTCCATTTCTTTCATGAGGGTTATATAGTTTACCAAGTACAGATACTTTCCCTCTTTGGTTATGTTTATTCCTAGGTATCTTATGGTTTTGAGTGCAGTGTAAATGGGATCAACTCCTTAATTTCTTTTTCTTTTGTCTCAATGTTAGTGTATAGAAATGCAACTGATTTCTGTGCATTGATTTTATATCCTGGCACTTTCCAGAATTCCTGTAGGAGTTCTTGCGATTTTGGGGTGCAGTCTTTTGGGTTTTCCACATAGAGTATCATGTAATCTGAAAAGAGTGAGAGTTGACTTCTTTGTCTAATTTGGATGCCTTTTATTTCTTTGTGTTGTCTGCTGAAGCTAGGACTTCTAGTACTATAATTGAAGAGCACTAGTGATAGAGGACATCCCTGCCATGTTCCTGACCTTAGGGGAAAAGCTCTCAGATTTTTCCCCATTGAAAATTATATTTGCTGTGGTCTTTTCATATACAGCTTTTATGATATTGAGGTATATTCCTACTATCCTTACACTGCAAAGAATTTTAATCAAGAAATAAAGCTGTGCTTAGTCAAATGTTTTTTTCTGCATCTATTGAGAAGATGATATGGTTCTTGTCCTTTCTTCTATTTATGTATTGTATCACATTAATTGATTTGTGGGATGCTGAACCACCCTTGCAGCCCAGGAATAAATTCCACTTGGTTATGGTGAATAATCCTTTTAATGTACTGTTGGATCCTATTGGCTAGTATTTTGGTGAGAACTTTGGCATCCATGTTTATGAGGGATATTAGTCTGTGATTCTCCTTTTTGGTGGGGTCTTTGTCCGGTTTTGGGGTCAAAGTTATGCTGGCCTCATAGAAAGAGTTTGGAAGACTTTCTTCCATTCTGATTTTGAAACAGCTTCAGAAGAATAGGTATTATTTTTTCTTTAAATGTTTAATAGATTTATCTGTTTCCTCTGGCATCTTGGGTTGAGATCTGAAATGAAGAAGGTTGTTGACTTGTTTGGAGGGCTTATCATACTTTTCATGTTGATTCGTGGTTTTGAGGATGTGTCTGTAATCTGTAACCAGTGCTAGTTTCATGTCAGAATTAAACAAAAGCTTTATCTGTATTACCAGAAACCCCAAAATTGTGAAATCTATTTAGGAACTGGCTGTCCTGTATCTGGAGGGATGTTGGATTTCTTTGAGTTCCTTTACCATCTCTCTTTTGTGTAATCAGGTTGAAGACCACCCATGGGTCACTCTCATCAAAAGTTCAATCACTTATGTGCCGGCAAGTTTAAATATGACTGGTTATCTCCTGATATCCTGCTACATTCAAAGAAATTTTGTATTCACTTTTGTTCAAAAAGAGAAAAAGAATAACAGTAGTAAATGTGGGGCAACATCCCAAAAGCCAGTGGGACAGAAAAAGTCAAAATCACCTCAAATGGAAAATGTGGGGACTCATCCAGAAGTGTCTTTTGGGGCAGGAATTACCCTATAAATTCTGGATGGTGAGGAAATCTTGCTGACTTTGGCATGGTGATTGATGATTGCACTGCCTACTAGAAGTTGACTGGTGTCCATGGTTATCATATTTTACAAATTCTTAAATGATATTTTTAAATGAAGAACTTGCTCCAATGTTTATATTAATGAACTCATTGGGTAGGGGGAAAGGAGCTTCCCTAGATTTTAAATGTGTAATAAAGGCATTTTTAAAAGAACAAAAATAATAACATAAATAAATAAATGTTTGGTAGAATTTCCCTGGGAAGCCATCCAGCCCTAGGGAGGGGCTGGGAGATTTGGGGAGATTTTTTTGACTACTGCTTCAATTTCCTTGCTAGTTATGGGCCTGTTCAGATTTTCTATTTCTTGTTGATTCAGTTTTGGTAGTTTGTACATCTCTAGGATTGCATCCATTTCTTCCAGATTGCCTAATTTGTTGACATGTAGTTGCTCATACTATATTCTTATAATTGTATTTCTTCAGTGTTGGTTTTGATCTCTACTCTTTCATTCATGATTTTTTTAAGACTTTATTTATTTATTTAACAGAGAGAGACACAGTGAGAGAGGGAACACAAGCAGGGCAACAGCAGAGGGAGAGGGAGAAGCAGGCTTCCTGCCAAGCAGGGAACCTGATGGAGGGTCCGCTCCCAGGACTCTGGGATCATGACCTGAGCCGAGGGTAGATGTTTAACAACTGAGTCACCCAGGCGCCCTACTTTCATTTACTTTCGTCCTTTCTCTTTTATTTTTCAAAAGTCTGGTCAGGGGTTTACAATCTTATTAATTCTTTCAAAGAACCAGCTCCAAGTTTTGTTGATCTGTTCTACTGTTCTCTTGGTTTCTATTTCATCACTTTCTGCTCTAATCTTTATTATTTCTCTTCTCTTGCTGGGTATAGCCTTTATTTGCAGTCCTTTTTCCTGCTCCTTTGGGTGTAAGGTTGGGTTGTGTATTTGAGAACTTTCTTGTTTCTTGAGAAAAGCTTGTATTGCATATACTTCCCTCTTAGGACCACCTTTGTTGCATCCCAAAGGTTTTGAAAAGCTGTGTTTTAATTTTCATTGATTTCCATTTTTAAAAAATTCTTCCTTAATTTCCTGGTTGACCCTTTCATTCATTCTTCAGTAGGATGCTCTTTAGCCTCCATGTATTTGAGTTCTTTCCAAATTTCATCTTGTGATTGAGTTACAGTTTCAAAGCATTGTGGTCCAAAAATATGCAGGGAATGATCCCAATCTTTTGGTAAAAGTTGAGACTTGATTTGTGACCCAGTATGTGTGATCCAGATCTATACTGGAGAATGTTCCATGCGTAGTTGAGAAGAATGTGTATTCCGTTGCTTTAGGATAGAATGTTCTGAATAATCTCTGTAAAGTCCATCTGGTCCACTGTTTCATTCAAAGCCCTTATTTCCTTATTGAAATTTTTGCTTAGATGATCTGTCCATGGCAGTGAGGTGGGTGTTAAAAGTCCCCTACTATTATTGTATTATTATCAATGTGTTTCTTTAATTGTGTTATTAATTGGCTGCTCCCATGTTAGGGGCGTAAATGTTCACAATTGTTAGATCTTCTTATTGGATAGACCCTTTAATTACGATATAGTGTCCTTCCTCATCTCTTACTAGTCTTTGGTTTAAAATCGAATTTTTCTGATATAAGGATTGCCACCCCATCTTTCTTTTGATGTCCATTATTAGCATGATAAATGGTTTTCCACCCCCTTCTGTCAATCTGGAGGCATCTTTGGGTCTAAAATTATTCTCTTGCAGACGGCATATGAATGGGTCTTATTTTTTTTATCCAATTAGATACCCTGTGTCTTTGATTGGAGCATTTACCCCATTTACACTCAGAGTAACTACTGAAAGATATGGAGAGGAGGGTCACAATCGTGGAGAAGTAGGAGATCTTGTTTCAACCCATCCCCTAAAGTGAACTAAATATCTACCAGAACACTCTGACACCCATGAAATCAGCCTGAGATGTAAGATTATACACTTATGGATCTCTGTGGGGGAAGAAGACACAGTGGAGAGGTAAAGCAGAGTGGGAATGCTCAGACTGATTGCGAAGGATAAACAGAAGGGGGAGGGAGCCACCAGAAGTGACACATTGGAAAGTAATACCCCAATACAAAAGTGCCCTGTGATTGGGGACAAGCATTAAGTTGGAGTCTGGTGAAAAGCACTCAAAAAGAACAAAAGATCTTAATGGGCAACTGGTGGAATGAGGCGGTCACAGGCACAGACCTAAGCCCACAGACCCAGGACAGCCACTACCAGTGACCACCGGTGCAGAGAGTGTGAGGAAGTCTCCAGCTTCTGGTTCCTGAGCCCTCAGGGTTGCGCACCTTGCAGCACCACTCTGTTGGGTGTACTCCCATCCCCGCATGAGGGAGTCTAGTGTGGATACCAGCCTGCACTCTATAGAACTACAGCCTTTTGTGCTCTGTGAGCACTGTGTGACCAGGGTCTGACCCACTCCCATCCATGCCTGAGAAAGCTCCGTGCAAGTGCTAGCCAGCAGTCCCTAGGACTGGCCAAGAGTCTGGATGCTCCCAGCCCGGGCCTGAAGGAACTAAGCGCAATCTCTGGTTGGGATCCCTCAGCAGTGGCCTATGCAACTGTGAGGTCTGGATCCCAGACACCAATCCTGGCAAAGTCAGCCACTGGAAGCAGACTCCCTGTACCAATATTGCTCATGGTTTTAGTGGCACAGGGGTGCAGAGACAAGCGGGCACTTGGGCAACCCCTGAGACAGTAGCTGTGGACATGCACTGCCTGTGGGAGGTTGCACGGTTCAGAGGAGTTTGCAGAAGGGGAGTGTGTTCTGGACCACCCAGAGGGGAGAAGACTGAGGCTTCTATCTGAGAAGGAGGTCTGGGAGCAGTTTGTTTTCCACTAAATCTCCAAAAAGCCACAAAAAGCTGCCAAAGAACAAAAACGTCCAGAGAACAAAGGCCTGAAAAACCAGTTTCCACGGAGCCCAGCCCCTTGATAGTGGGCAAGAGGATTCAACCCAAGCAAGACTGACTGAAAAACAAAGTGGTAGACCCCCTCCCCCATAAAGCAAGCCAAAAGAATGAGAGGATAACCACCACAGGGTCCTCATGAAACTGTAAAACCCCAATAACAGGGGAAAACAATATATTAAGCTCCCAATATTGCCCTAAAACCTGTATATTTCATAGTTACAACTTTTATTTTTAATCTGTTCTCACTATTCTTGTTCTTTTTTTTTTTAGTCCTACTTACCATTACAACTAGAGGTTTAATACAACATATTCCATAATAACCTTTAACTTGAACTTTTTTCATACATATATCTGTGTTTTTCTTTTTCTTTTCTATTTTTTTAATATACATATGATATAACCTTCATAGTAATCCTCTTTTCCTAATCAATACCACCCCTATATATAAACCAGTTTTAATCTCCCTTTATCTCTGGAAAGTTGAGTCCTTTAACAAAGATATCAAGATACACCCAGGAAGAATCAAAATAAACTTCCTCACCCACATTGAGGATTTATAACCACCCTCTCATCTTTTTCTTCTGTCACTGTTTCTGTGTATTTGTTTTTGTTCTGGTATTATATAAATCTCATACTTGGGGTTCATTTTAGTTGGGTTCTTTTTTTTTTTTTTCCTTGTCATTTACTTTTGTCAGTCTTTTTGTTTGTCCATTTTTGTTTGTATGCCTTATAAATCCTACTTTTAGGGCTCACTCTGGCTGGGTCTTCTCTTTTTCTTTCTCTCTCTCTCTTTTTTTTCTTTTTTCTTTCTTTTTGCTGGTGACTTCCAATTGCTCTGAAGCCTTCCAGGGTACACCTTGCCTGGATTATGGTTGATATTTTCAGCTACACATGCCCTCAACCACCTCTCACCAAGTTAACTAGGAGGAGGAACACCCAACAGAGGAAAAATTCAGAGATTGTGCCCTCTCCATAAGAACTATTGGATATGGACATAAACAGTATGTCAGAAAGGGAATACAGGGTAACAATTATCCAGGCAATGGCTAAGTTGGAGAAAACCATTAGTGACAACATAGAATCTCTAAGGGCAGAAGTGAAAGCCACCCAGGAAGAAGTAAAAAATGCTATCAATGAGTTCAAATCTAATCTAAATACTCTAACAGCTTGGGTAAAGGCAGAAGATAGAATTTGTGATCTAGAGGAAAAACTGATAGAGAAAAAGGATCAGGAGGCATGGAAGAAACAACTTAGAAGCCACGAAAACAGAATTAGGAAAATAAATGACACCATGAAACGTTCCAATGTCAGAATTATTGGGATCCCTGGGGGTGGGGGGGGGGGGGGAGAAAGAGAGAAGACTAGAAGATATAGTTGAACAAATTCTGGATGAAAATTTTCCCAGTCTGGGGTATAGACTCAGCATTCGTGTCCTAGAACAGAAAGAACACTCCGCCAAGATCAACAAATCTAGAAAGACCTTAAGACACTTGATTGTGACTCATGAATCATAATTTTAGACAAGAGGTTCTGAGGGCAGCTAGGGGGAAGAGATTCCTTATGTACAGAAGATAGTCCATCAGAATAACATCAGACCTGTCCACAGAAACCTGACAAGCCAGAAAGGGCTGACAAGATATATTCAGGGCACTAAATAAGAAGATCATACAGCCAAGAATACATTATCCAGCAAGGTTGACATTCAAAATGGATGGAGAGATAAAGAGCTTCCAAGACTGGAAAGATTTAAAACAGTATGTGACCACCAAGCTGGCACTATAAGAAATACTAAGGGGGGTTCTATAAAAACAGAAAGAAACTAAGAGTGACATAGAACAGAAATTTACAGAGACAATCTATAGAAACAAGGACTTCATAGGCAACGTGATGTCCATAAAAATGCATCTTTCAATAATTACTCCCAACGTGAATGGCCTAAATGCTCCCATAAAATGGCACAGGGTGGCAGATTGTATAAAACAACAGGACCTGTCCATATGCTGTCTACAAGAGACCCATTCGGAACCTAAAGATACATCCAGACTGAAAGTGAAAGGATGGAAAATCATCTTTCATGCCAATGGGCCTCAAAAGAAAGCTGGGGTAGCGATTCTCATATCAGATAAATTAGATTTTTAAATAAATTAGATTTTAAAGACTGTAGTCAGAGATAAAGAAAAACACTACGTCATTCTTAATGGGTCTATCCACAAAGAAGATCTAACAATTATAAATATTTATGCCCCCAATATGGGAGCTGCCAACTACATAAGCCAACTGTTAATCAAGATAAACAGTCATACTGATATGAACACATTAATAGTAGGGGATCTTAACACACCATTCAGCAACAGACAGATCAACCAAGCAGAAAATCAATAAGAAAACAAGAGCATTGAGGGACATATTGGACCAGATGGACCTTATAGGCATATACAGAACATTCCATCCTAAAACAACAGAATACTCATTCTTCTCGAGTGCACATGGAACTTTCTCCAGTACAGACCACATATAGGGTCACAAATCAAGGCTCAACTGATACCAAAAGACTGAAATTATTCCCTGATTATTCTCAGACCACAATGCTTTGAAACTGGAACTCAACCATAAGAAAGTTTGGAAGGAATTCAAACACTTGGAAGCTAAAGACCACCCTGGTTAAGAATATTTGGATCAACCAGAAAATCAAAAAAGAACCTAAGCAATTCATGGAAACCAATGAGAATGAAGACAGATTGGTCCAAAACCTATGTGATACAGCAAAGGCGGTCTTAAAGGGGAAAAACATAGCCATCCAAACCTCACTCAAAAAAATTAAAAAATCCAGAATACACCAGCTCTCATTACATCTTAAAGAACTTAAAAATCAACAACAAATTAAACCAATCCCACTCATAAGAAGGGAAATAATCAAGATTAAAGCAGAGATCAATGAGATAGAAACTAGAGATACAGTAGAACACATCAATGAAACTAGAAGCAGGTTTTTTGAAAGAATCAATTAGATCAATAAACCACTGACCAAACTAATCCAAAAGAAAAGACAGAGGACCCAAATTAATAAAATTATGAATGAAAAGGGAGAGATCACGACTAATACCAAGGAAGAGAAATAATCATCAGAAATTATTATCAACAGTTATATGCCAATAAGTTAAGCAATCCAGACGAAATGGATGCATTCCTAGAAACCTATAAACTTCCAAAACTGAATCAGGAAGAAATTGACAACCTGAATAGACCAATATCTTGTAATGAGATTGAAGCAGTGATAAAAAACCTCCCAAAAAAACAAGAGCCCAGGACCTGATGGATTCCCTGGAGCACTCAACCAAACATTCAAAGAAGAAATAATACCTATTTTCCTGAAGCTGTTTCAAAAAAACAGAAACAGAAGGAAAACTTCCAGACTCTTTCTATAAAGCTAGCATTACCCTGATCCCCAAACCAGGCAAAGACCCTATCAAAAAGGAAAATTTCAGACCAATATCCCTGATGAATATTGATGCCAAGATTCTCAACAAGATCCTAGCTAATAGGATCCAACACTACATTAAAAAGATTATCCACCATAACCAGCTGGGATTTACCCATGGGATGCAAGGGTGATTCAACATTTGCAAATCAATAATGTGATAGAACAAATCAGTAAGAGAAAAGAACCACATGGTCCCCTAATTTGATGCAGAAAAAGCATTTGACAAGATACAGCATCCCTTCCTGATTAAAATGATTCAAAGTATAAGGATAGAGAGAACATTCCTTAACTTCATAAAATCTATTACGAAAAACACACAACAAATATCATTCTCAATGGGGGAAAGCTGAAAGCCTTCCCTTTGAGGTCAGGAACACAAGGATGTCCACTCTTGCCACTGTCGTTCAACACAGTACTAGAAGTCCTAGCAACAGCAATCAGACAACAAAAAGAAATAAAAGGTATTCATATTGGCAATGAAGAACTCAAACTCTCTCTCTTCGAAGATGACATGATTCTTTATATGGAAAACCCAAAAGACCCCACCCCCAAACTACTAGAACTCATACAGCAGTTCAGTAATGTGGCAGGATACAAAGTCAATGTACAGAAATCAGTTGCTTTCTTATACAGTAACAATGAAAATAAAGAAAGGGAAATTAGAGAATCGATTCCATTTACTATAGCATCAAGAACCATAAGATACCTGGGAATAAACCTAATGAAAGAGGTAAAGGATATGTACTCAAGGAACTACAGAACACTCATGAAAGAAATCGAAGAAGACACAAAAAGATGGAAGACCATTCCATGCTCATGGATCAGAAGAATAAAATTGTTAAAATGTCTATACTGCCTAGAGCAGTCTATACTTTCAATGGCATCCCAATCAAAATTCTACTGGCATTTTTCAAAGAGCTGAAACAAAGAATCCTAAAATTTGTATGGAACCAGAAGAGACCCCAAATTGCTAAGGAGATGTTGAAAAAGAGAAAGAAAATTGGGGGCATCATGTTGCCTGTTTCAAGCTTTACTATAAAGCTGTGATCACCAAGACAGCTTGGTACTGGCACAAAAACAGACACATAGACCCAGTGGAACAGAGTAGAGAGCCCAGGTATGGACCCTCAACACTATGGTCAACTAATCTTTGACAAAGTAGGAAAAATACACAGTGGGAAAAAAAAATCAGTCTCTTCAATAAATGGTGCAGGGAAAATTGGACAGCTATGTATAGAAGAATGAAACTCAAATGTTCTCTTAAACCATACACAAAGATAACCCCAAAGTGGATAAAAAATCTCAACATGAGGCAGGAATCTACCAAAATCATAGAGGAGAACATGGACAGTAACCTCTTTGACTTCAGCCACAGCAACTTCTTTCAAGACATGTCTCCAAAGGCAAAGGAAACAAAACTGAAAATGAATTTTGGGGACTTAATCAAGATCAAAATCTTCTGCCCAGCAAAGGAAACAGTCAACAAAAAAAAAGAGGCAACCCAAGGAATGGGAGAAGATATTCACAAATGACATGACAGACAAAGGGCTGATATCCAAGATCTCTAAAGAACTTCTCAATCTCAACACACACAAAACAGATAATCATGTCAAAAAATGGGCAGAAGACATGGACAGACACTTCTCCAAAGAAGACATACAAATGGCTAACAGACACGTGAAAAAATGTTCATCATCATTGGCCATCAGGGAGTTTCAAATCAAAACTCCTTTAAGACACCACCTTACACCAGTTAGAATGGCCAAAATCAACAAGATGGTAAACAACAAGTGTTGGAAAGGATGTTGAGAAAGGGGAACCCTCTTACACTGTTGGGGGAATGCAAGTTGGTGCAGCCACTTTGGAAAACGTATGGAGATTCCTTAAGAAATCAAAAATAGAGCTACCCTAGGACTCTGCAATTGCACTACTGAGTATTTACCCCCAAAGATACAGACATAGTGAACAGAAGGGCCATCTGTACCCCAATATGCATAGCAGCAATGGCCATAATCACCAAACTGTAGAAAGAGCCAAGATGCCCTTCAAAAGACAAATGGATAAAGAAGATATGGTCCATATACACACTGGAGAATTATGCTTCCATCAGAAAGGATGAATACCCAACTTTTATATCAACATAGACAGGACTCTAGGAGATTATGCTAAGTGAAATAAGTCAAGCAGAGAGAGTCAACTATCATATGGTTTCACACTTGAGGAGTATAAGGAATAACATAGAGGACACTGGGAGATGGAGAGGAGATGCGAGTTGGGGGAAATCAGAAGGGGAGACAAACCATGAGAGACTGTGGACTCTGAGAAACAAACAGGTTTTTGGAGGGGAGAGGGTGAGGTGTTGGGTGAGCCTGGTGGTGGGTATTAAGGAGAGCACGTATTGCATGGAGAACTGGGTGTGGTGCAAAAAAGTGAATGTTGGAACACTGAATAAAAATAAAATTAAATTAAACTTAAAAAGAAGGTGAAAAAAACTATTGAAAGATATGAATTTGGTGCCTTTGCATTACCTGTAAAGTGACTAGTGTATGTTGTCTTTGCTCCTTTCTGGTCTGTTACTTTTGGTTTCTCTCTTTGCTTAGAGGATCCCTTTTAATGCTTCTTGTAGGGTTGGTTGGTTGATCACAAATTCTTTAGATTTTGTTTGTTGTGGAAGCTTTTTATGACTCCTTCTATTTTGGATGACATCCTAGCTGGGTAAAGTATTCTTGGCTGCACATTTTTCTCATTTTACACCCTCAACATATTATGCTAGTCCTTTATGCCCTGCCAGGTCTCTGTGGATAGGTCTCCTGCCAATCTAATATTTCTACCTTTGTAGTTTATAGACCTCTTTTCTCTGAGCTGCTTTCAGGATTTTCTCTTTGTTTCTGAGATTTGCAATTTTCACTATTATATGTCAGAGTGTTGATTTTTTTTTTTTTTTAATTTTGAGGGGGTTCTCTGTCCATCCTGGATTTTGATGCCTGTTTCCTTCCCCAGATTAGGGACATTCTCTGCTATAATTTCCTCCAATTTACCTTCTGTCCTCCCTTTTTCTTTCTTGTTCTGGGATCCCAACTATTCTAACCTCGTTTCCTGTTATGGTGTCAAGTATTTCTCGAATTCTCCCTTCATACTTCAGTAGTTGTTTATCTCTTTTTTCTCAGCTTCTCTATTCTCCATAATTTGGTCTTCTATATCACTCATTCTCTCTTCTGCCTTATTTTTCCTAGCAGTTAGTGGCTCCATTTTTTATTGCATCTCATTAATAGCCTTTTTTATTTTGACTTGGTGAGATTTTTAGTTCTTTTATTTTTCCAGGAAGGAATTCTCTAGTGTCTTCTATCTTTTTCAAAGCCCAGCTTGTATGTTTATAATCATTATTCTCAAGTCTAGTTCCAACATCTTACTTATGTCCCTACTTATTAGATCCCTGGTAGTCAGTATGGCCTCTTGTTCTCTTTTTGAGGTGAGTTTTTATGTCTTGCCATTCTGTCCAGAGTAGAATAGATGAATGAGAGAACAAAATACTAAAATGGCAACAATAATCCCACATGATGAAAGGATAAAGTGTAACTGTAAAAACGGAAATTAAAAGACAAGGAAAAAAAAACAATAGAAAACAACAACAAAGGATGGTATATAAACAGACAGGTGAACAGAACAGAGCAATATACTATCTCTTCAATAAGTGTGTTTTGATCAGTTTATCAGAAGAAACTACATCTCAAAATTGTAAAGAAAGAAAAACTAATATATACAAAAATAAAATTAAATACACTGAAAGTATAGAATATAACTGTAAAGATAAAAAAACTGTAAAGATGAAAAAACAACCAAAAAAAAGAAAAAGAGGAAAAAAATGCCAACAAAAAAGAGAATATGATCAGACAGATGAATAGAACAGAGCCATAAACCAGATTTTGGGTGTATTTTGTTCTGTTAGAATAAGCTACATCCCAAAATTGTAAAGAATGAAAAACATATATATACACACAAAAATAAGCTTAAATACAACAAAGGGATAGAATGAAACAGTAAGAATGAAAATTTAAAAAGATTTTTAAACAAAATGAGTTGATAAAATAAGAAATTAGTTGAAAAGGGAAAGATAAAATAATACCTATTCTCCTGAAGCTGTTTCAAAAAATTGAAGCAGAAGGAAAACTTCCAGACTCTTTTTATGAAGCCAGCATTACCCTGATCCCCAAACCAGGCAAAGACCACACCAAAAAGGAGAATTTCAGACCAATATCACTGATGAATATGGATGCTAAGATTCTCAACAAGATCCTAGCAAATAGGATCCAACAGCACAGTAAAAAGATTATCCACCATGACCAGGTGGG
>NW_019154085.1:91848200-91880769 GCF_002288905.1 Enhydra lutris kenyoni | reverse complement strand
AACTAGTTAAAAAACGTTAAAAAAGAAAAGGGTAAAAGTTAAAAATATTTAGCAGAAGAAGAGAAAAAAAAATTGAAAAAGAAAAAAAAATTAAATTAACTGCAAGGCTAAAGAATCATGGGGAGAGGTACACCTGGGTGGCTCAGTTGGTTAAGCAGCTGCCTTTGGCTCAGGTCATGATCCCGGCATCCTGGGATCAAGTCCCACATTGGGCTCCTTGCTCGTCAGGGAGCCTGCTTCTCCCTCTGCCTCTGCCTGCCATTCTGTCTGCCTGTGCTCGCTCTCTCTCCCTTTCACTCGCTGACAAATAAATAAATAAAATCTTTAAAAAAAAAAAAAAAAGAATCATGGGGAGAAAGCCATGAGTTCCGTGCTTTGCTTTCTTCTCCTCTGGAATTCCGCTGCTCTCCTTGGTATTGAAACTGCACTCCTTGGTAGGTGAACTTGGTCCTGGCTGGGTTTCTTGTTGATCTTCTGGGGGAGGGGCCTGTTGTAGTGATTCTCAAGTGTCTTTGCCCCAGGCGGAGTTGCACCACCCTTACCAGGGGCAGGTCTGAGTAATCCACTGGGTTTTGCTTTCAGGAGCTTTTGTTCCCTGAGCGCTTTCCGTAGAGTTCCGGAGGATGGGAATGAAGATGGTGGCCTCCCAGTCTCTGGCCTGGAGGAGCTGAGAGCCCGGGGCCCCACTCCTCAGTACGCCCTCAGAGAATAGCGCCCAATTACTCCCGTCACCCTGCCTCCGGCTGCGCTCCAAGCTGACCAAGCCTGCGACCGGTTCAAGGTAACCCCGAGCTTAGAGCTCACTCCTCGGCTCTGTCTCTGTAGCCGGCTTCCCCATTCTAATACCTGTAAGCTCTACAACACTCAGACACCCCCGATCCTTCTGTGACCTGCAGGACCTGAGGCCACACTGACCCCGTGTGGGCTTCACCCCGGTTAAGCCTCTGGAGCGATGTCCCTCAGCAGAACAGACTTTTAAAAGTCCTGATTTTGTGCTCTGTTGCTCCACCGCTTTCTGGGAGCTGGGCCCTCCCCCCGCGGTCTATCTTCCCGTCGCCCTGGATTCACTTCTCCACCAGTCCTACCTTTCAGAAAGTGGTTGACTTTCTGTTTCTAGAATTGCTGTTCTTCTTCTCTTTGATCTCCCGTTGGATTTGTAGGTGTTTGCAATCTTTAGATAAGCTATCTAGCTGATCTCCTGCTACCTGAAGTAGTCTCAGCCTGCTACTTCTCTGCCATCTTGACTCCTCCCCTGTCATTTAGTATTCTTAACACTCTGGTCCCAACTTGCTTTTGTAATCTAGAGCCTCTGATATAGTTAAAAATCAACAATCAATCAATCAATTGTTAAGATTTGTCATCCCACCTTAGCCACTTAACCTTTTTCCTTCCCTGCAATATTGGGATTCTTTCTTTCTTTCTCTTTTTGTTCTTTATTTCTTTCCTTTCTCTCTCTCTCTCTCTTTTTCTCTTTCTTTCTTTCCTTTTTTTAATTAACATATAATGTATTTTTTGCCCCAGGGGTACAGGTCTGTGATTCATCTGTTTTACACAATTCACAGCACTCACCATAGCACATACCCTCCCCAGTATCCATCACCCATCCACTCCATCCCTCTCCAGTGCACCAGCAACCCTCAGTTTGTTTCCTGAGATTAAGAGTCTCTTATGGTTTATCTCCCTCCACAGTCCCATCTTGTTTCATTTTCCCCTCCCTTTCCCCACAAACTCCTGCCCTGCCTCTCAAATTCCTCATATCAGATAGATCATATGATAATTGTGTTTCTCTGACTGACTTATCTCATTTAGCGTAATACCCTTTAGTTCCATCCACGTCATTGCAAATGGCAAGATTTCAGGTTTTTTGGTGGCTACATAGTATTCCATTTTATATATATATACCACATCTTCTTTATCCATTCATCTGTTGATGGACATCTAGGTTTTTTGCACAGTTTGGCTATTGTGGACATTGCTGCTATAGACATTTGAGTGCATGTGCCCCTTCGGATCATTATGTTTGTATTTTTAGGGTAAATACCCAATAGTGTGATTGCTGGGTTGTAGGGTAGCTCTATTTTCAACTTTTTGAAGAACCCCCATACTGTTTTCCAGAGTGGCTGCACCAGCTTGTATTCCTGCCAACAGTGTAGGAGGGTTCCCCTTTCTCTGCATCCTCACCAACACCTGTCACTTCCTGAGTGGTTAATTTTAGCCATTCTGACAGGTGTGAGGTGGTATCTCACTGTGTTTTTTATTTGGATTTCCCTGATGCCAAGTGATGTTGAACACTTTTTCACGTGTCTGTTGGGCATTTGGTTGTCTTCTTTGGAAAAGCTCATGACTTCTGCCCATTTCTTGATTGGATTATTTGTTCTTTGGGTGTTGAATTTCATAAGTTCTTTATAGATTTTGGATACTAGCCCTTTATCTGATATGTCATTTACAAATATCTTCTCCCATTCTGTGGGTTGTCTTTTGGTCCATTAGAAGAAACTACTTCCGTAAATTTTAAAGAAAGAAAAACTTATATATACATACACAAAAATAAGGGTAAACATGATGAAGGGATGGAATATGACTGTAAAGATGAAAATTTAAAAAGATTCCAAAAAAGGAATTGATAAGAAGTTGGCTAAAAAAAGAAAAAAATGTGATCAGGCTGGAGACTAGAATAAAGCAATATGCTAGATTTAGGGTATATTTTGATCTGTTAGAAGAAACTGTATCCCAGAGTTTTAAAGAAAGAAAAAGTTATATTTATACAAAAAATAAGGTTAAATACAGTGAAGGGATAGAATATGACTATAACAATGAAAATTTAAAGACTTTTAGAAAGCTATTGTTAAGATAAAATCATTAAAAGAGGTTAAAATAAGAAAGGGGAAAATTTAAAAAAACAGAATAAGAAAAAAAATAAAATTTAAAAAATTTAACTATTAAAGACTAAAGAATCATGGAGAAAAAGCCATGAATCCTATGTGCTGTATTCCTCTATCACTGGTGTTTTATAGTTCTCATTGATCGGTAAACATGGTCTTGGCTGGATGTTCTTGCTGATCTTCTGGAGGAGGGGTCCGTTGCAGTGATTATCAAATGTCTTTGCCCAAGGCAGAATTGCACTGCCCTTGCCAGGGGCCAGGCTAAGTAATCTGCTCAGGTTCAATCTCAGGAGCTTTTGTTCCCTGAACGCTTTCCGTACAGCTTTGGAGGAGGAGAATGAAGATGGCGGCCTCCAAATCTCTGGCCCAGAGGAGCAAAGAGCTCAGGGCCCCACTCCTCAGTGTGCCTTCAGAGAAAAGCAATCAATCCCTTCTGTGTCCCTGGTCTCCGCCGAACTCTGAGCTCACCTGGCCTATGATTGGGTGTTTCTAACTCTAGTGCACTGCCCTGTTTGGAGTCTCCAAACCCAGCAGATTCCTGCAACGTGCTCCCACACTGCTCCTCCTGGTGGAGGAAGTGAGTTTCCCTGGATCTACCACTTGTGGGGTCCCTGCCTGAAGGGCAGTAGCCTGACTGTGCCAGAAATCATGGTTTGTGGCAACCCTGAGCTGATAGCACTCCTTGCCTCCGTCTCTGTAGCCAGCTTCCCCACTCTGATACCTGGGAGCTCTGCCACACTCAGGCACCCCTGGTCTTTCTGTGACCCTGAGGGACCTGAGACCACATTGTCCCAGAGAGAGATCCACCCCCCGCTTAGCCCCTGGAGTGGTGTCCCTCAGTGAAGCAGACTTTTAAAAGTTCCAATTTTGTGTTCCACTGCTCTATTGCTTTTCAGAAGCCAGCCCCTTCCTCCGCAGTCTATCTTTCCATATATCTCCTCAGATTCACTTCTCATGCCCTACCTTCCAAGAAGTGGTCACTCTTGCATTCCTAGAATTGATATTATTCTTTCTTCAATCTCCTGTTGAGTTTGTATGTGTTCAGAATGGTTAGGCCTAATTGTGACCCAGTATGTGATCTATTCTGGAATGTCCCATGTGCACTTGAAAAGATTATATATTCTGCTGCTTTAGGATGAAAGGTTCTGACTGTATCTGTTAAATCCATCTGGTCCAGTATATCATTCAAGGCCATTGTTTCCTTGTTGATTTTCTGCTTACATGATCTGTCCATTGCTGTAAGTGGGGTTTTAAAGTCCCCTATTATTATTGTATTATTATCAATGAGTTTCTTTATGTTTGTTATTAATTGTCTTATATATTTGGGTGTTTCCAAGTTAAGGGCATAAGTATGTACAATTGTTAGATCAATTTGTTGGATCAATCCTTTTATTGTGATATAGTGCCCTTCTTCATCTTTTGTTAGAGTCTTTGGTCTAAAATATAGTTTGTTTGATAAAAGTATTACTACTCTGACTTTCTTTTGATGTCCAATTGCATGATAAACGATTCTCTATTCCCTCACTTTCAATCTGCAAGTATCCTCAGGTCTAAAATGAGTCTCTTATATGCAGCATATAGATGGGTTTTTGTTTTTTTTTTTTTTATCCATTCTGAATGAGAGAGGAGAGATCATAACCAACATCACAGAAATACAATTATAAGGGAATATTATGAAAAATTATATGCCAACAAATTGAGTAATCTGGAAAAAATGGATAAATTCCTAGAAAAATATAAACTACCAAAATTGAAACAGAAAGGAAGAGAAAACTTGAACAGACCAATAACCAGCAAAGAAATTGAATCAGTAATCAAAAATTTCCCAATAAACAAAAGTCTAGGGCCAGATGGCTTCCTGGAGGAATTCTACCAAACATTTAAAGAAGATTTGATACTTATTCATCTCAAACTGCTCAAACTCAAAAAATAAAAAAGAATGGAAAGCTTCCAAATTTATTCTATGAGGCCAGCATTACCTTGATTCTAAAACCAAAGACCCCACTAAACAAGAGAATTACAGGCCGATATCCCTGATGAACATGGATGCAACAATTCTCAACAAGATAGTAATAAATCGAATCCAACACTACATTAAAAAAATCATTCACTTCTATCAGTGGGATTTGCTTCTGGTTGTAAGTGTGGTTCAATATTCACAAATCAATCAGTGTGACACACTGCATTAATGAAAGAAAGGATAAGAACAATATGATCCTCTCAATAGATGCAGAAAAAAACATTTGACAAAATACAACTTCCGTTCTTGATAAAAACCCTCCACAAAGTAGGGATAGAGGAAACATACTTCAAGATGATAAAGGCTATATTTGAAAGACCCACACTCAATATCATCCTCAATGGGAAACAACTGAGAGCTTTTCCTCTATGGTCATGCTGAAAGTCCTTCCTCAGACATGAGACAACTAAAAGAAATTAAAGACACCCAAATCATCAAGGAGGAAGTCAAGTTTTTACTATATGCAGATGATATAATACTTTGTAAAAAACCTGAAAGATGGGGCGCCTGGGTGGCTCAGTGGGTTAAGCCGCTGCCTTCGGCTCAGGTCATGATCTCAGAGTCCTGGGATCGAGCCCCGCATCGGGCTCTCTGCTCGGCAGGGAGCCTGCTTCCTCCTCTCTCTCTGCCTGCCTCTCTCCCTACTTGTGATTTCTCTGTCAAATAAATAAATAAAATCTTTAAAAAAAAAAAAAAAACCTGAAAGACTTCCCCCCAAAATTGCTAGAACTGATACACAAATTCAGTAAAGTCTCAGGATACAAAATCAGCATACAGAAATCAGTTGCATTTCTATACACCAATAATGAAGCAGCAGAAAGAGAAATCAAGGAATTGATTCCATTTACAATCTCAACAAAAACCATTAAGATACCTAGGAATAAGCCTAACCAAGGTGGTAAAAGATCTATACCCTGAAAACTATAGAACACTTATGAATGAAACTGAGGAAGACCCAAAGAAATGGAAAAACATTCCATGCTCATGGACTGGAAGGACAGTATTATTAAAACGCCTATGGAATGAGAGGAGATATTTGCAAATGACATATCCAATGAAGGGTTAGTATGCAAAATCTATAAAGTACTTAATCAAACTCAACACCCAAAAACAAATATTCCAGTTAAGAGACAGGCAGAAGGCATGAATAGACATTTTTCCAAAGAAAACATCCAGATGGATAACAGACACATGAAAAGATGCTCAGCACCACTCATCATCAGGGAAATGCAAATCAAAACCATGATGAGATATCACCTCACATCTTTCAGAATGGCAAAAATTAACAACACAGGAAACAACAAATGTAGGCAAGGATGTGGGAAAGGGAAACCCTCTTACTCTGTTGGTGGGAATACAAACTAGTGCAGCCACTCTGGAAAACAGTATAGGGATTCCTCAAAAAGTTAAAAATAGATGCCATATGAACCAGTAATTGAACTACTAGGTATTTATCCAAAGGATACAAAAAGACTGATTTGAAGGGCATAGGCACTCTGATGTTTATAGTAGCATTATCCACACTAGATGGATAATTTCTTTATATGAAGAGCCTAAATATCTATTAATATCTATCTACACACACACACACACACACACACACACACACACACACACCATGGAATATTACTCAGCCATCAAAAAGAATGAAATCTTGCCATTTGCATTGATGTGGATGGATGTAGAGTGTATTATGTTAAGTGAAATAAGTCAGCTTAAGAAAGACAAGTATCATATGATTTCACTCATATGTGGAATTTAAATGGATACAATAGAAACAAAAACAGATGAACATAGGGGAACGGGGGAAAATGAGAGGCAAACAAACCATAAGAGACTCTTAATTATAGGGAACAAAATGAGGGTTGATGGAGGGGAGGTGGTAAGAGGATGTACTAAATGCACAATGGGTATTAAGAAGCACACTTGTGCTATGTGCTGGGTGTTATATGTAAGTGATGAATCACTAAATCCTACATCCAAAACTAATATTACACTGTATGTTAACTAACTGGAGTTTAAATAAAAACTTGGAAGAAAAAGAAAAACAAAGAAAATGGTGAGGTCTCAGAGTTTCAGATTGTCAAAATAATCCTAAGGAAGGAATAAATTTAAAGGGCCACAGAACATTACTAAAATTATTAAGAATGGAAAAATCGTCATGTAAAGACACAAGGAAGGTAGAAATGTGAATATAACATTCTAAGGGCATGAAGGTACTGAGAAAGAAGAGGACATATTGAGGGGCTTTAAAAAGGAGGTTCAGTGTAAATGATAGAAGTGTGGTCAATAATGATCATTTCAAAATTGAAGATTTTGGAGTGGATCATTCTAAGAGATGAGAAGTTTCAAGGTATAAAGCAAAGACTGGGCAACTAACATAAAGGAAAAACAAAGAATCGAGAAGTTGAGAAAATGAAGAAGCCACAAGATTGCAGTGATTGAAATTTTTCTGATGAAGGTGTGGGGCCATAACCAGCAAATGAATGGATGAATGAAATGAAATGAATGAAATGAAAAGGATGAATGGAAGGAGGAGCTCCAGGAAATGTGTAACGCAGACTTTTCATAACTGGTTGATTCACTGAGAAAAGTTAGAAGAGGAAAAAGGGAGGCCTCGAAAGATTTTGTATCCTGCACCACCCCCCAAACCGAACCCAAGCCTGTTTCATGAGCATGGTAAGAAATAAAAATACACTAATTTGACACCATTTCTATATTTCTGTCCAGCTTATTTAGTTGTTTTATTAATTGAGAAAGTAGTATCTCATTATTCATATGACTCAGGTTCTAATGTCAGCATTTTACATATATGTGATTTGAATTACCATCGTCATTATCATTATAATTATTATAATTACCATCAGCATTATTATTGCTGTTTTTATTCTTCTAGTGTGAAATATATTATAAAACAAAACATGAATCCAATTTTTGTGGAATCCCTAATACATTTATGCTGTACCAAAGAGTTAAGCATTACCTAGTCTGAAAACCAATGTCATACTTTCATCAATCCATCGTAAACACACTTTATAAATAAGGTATACTTCTTTTTTTTTTTAATAAAAGAGGAAATTAAATCTCAGTGAGCTAAACAGCTTGCTGATAACAACGCATCCTAAGAGTAGTGAAGTTGAGACTTAAATCCAAGACTATGACATCAACCCTTCACAGTAGAGTTTAGGCTACTGTTTGAGTAGGACATACTTAAACTTATTTGAGTGCTCTGGATAGCCACAAAATCATGGATTTAGTCTCAACATTTTTTTTTCTCCTTAAATGAAGAAGACACTGCCTGTTCTATTCTCTTATCATTTGTTTATGGTGTGCCCAGCCCCCCTCATGTCAACACAATGTTGAAGGTTTTCTAATCAAACTTTTGTTAGATGTGGCTTGACTTAAAATTCCCTCCTACAAGAAAGTTCTCCCTCACAGGAGTGCTATGCTTGTTATTCTCCTTTTAGAGACACCCGCATGTCTTTCAAGATGGAATCTCTGTAAAGGGCTGCTCAGTTGAATTAAGATGAAGGATGACAGGAGATGCTAGTAGGAAACAGGCCTCCATGAACTGCCTCATTGTGAGTCCGAGGAGGTGCAGATGCTGTAAACTCTAACAGAGGTTCCCTGCTCTAAAGAGAAGAACACGAGAGAGGCGAAGAAAACAATCTCTGCCTACTTTACATTTTTGTGTCAATGTGCTAGTGAATTAAGTTCTGGTGTTAAACTAAGACTTGTTTCCTGCTGCTGTATTTATATGTATTTTGTGTGTGCTTTTCTTGTCTGTCTCTCTCTCAGCACATACATCTACACAAGGATACACAGGGAGGAGGAGTGAGGCTAGAAACTGGGCAGACAAAAGCATCTCTGCAAGTTAAAAAGGTAAGCAGCGAGCGGCGGAAAGCCCTCCCCATATAACCTAGGATCATAACTGGGAAAGTAGAAATGTGTGGCGACTTCTGGGAAAATATCCACCCTGGGATCCTTGTAGCTTGGACACGTGTGTATGGGCTTCACAGGGAAGGCAGAATCTGCAGGACTGAAAATCCGCATGGGAGCCTGACCCCAGGTGCTAGAGGCCGCAGCCACTGTGGCTGATTACAACTTGCTTTCTTACGACAGGTGGCAGGAGGTAGGCAGTGTTTTCTGCTACCCTCCAGGGCTCAGTGACCTTGCTGTGTGAAGTAAAGAGTAAAAGAGGTGGTTTTTTTTTTGTTTTGCTTTTTTTGTTTTTTGTTTTTTTTTAATGTAGATGCATCCAGTTTCGGCCTTGGAGAAAAATGAAGGTGGCCTCTCTGGTGGAGTTCTACAATAGGAAGGAAAAATAAAAAAGAGAAAAAATGAAAATGAAAAAGCAAATAACAGAAAAAAAGCCTCCAGGTGGTGAGAGAAATGGATTTTGTGGAGTAAATTTTTCACAGGATTTCTCAACATCCAAGCACTTAATTAGAATTTTATTTAATCTCCTCAACAATGGGAACGCATTGAAGGGCTTGTGCTTTAAAAAGATGAATGTGATTGCTGTGTCAGGGCACAGAGAAAAGAGCCACCAGAGGTGGAGGGAACATTAGGAGGTTTTTATAGTCTTCCAGAAGAGAGGTAATAAAGACCTGGACACTTAATACTGGATATATATGTTAGGTAGTATTTTCTGTTAATTAAACTTCTTCGTATAACAGTGCAGGAGAGAACTTGTTCTATATTTTATGGATTTCCAGGAGTGCTAGGAAAAGGGGAGAATATGCCACCAAGCAATAGTCCATTAAAAATTAATTTCTGCAGAAATTCATTAAAGCTTGAAGGGATGATGTGGTTATATATGTACCTTACCTACCCACTCCCTAATAAATCCCTTTGGGTATATGCATCTAGGAGTCATATATTAAAATGGGGTAAAATATAGACAATATTTATATGGCAACAAGCATGGTCAGATGGTAAAATAAAGGCATTTAATGTTGAGAAATTTCGAACAGCTTTCCTCTGTAAATAAGCTACACTATAAAGCACACATACGAATTCTCCTAATGCGGTTGAGTATTAACTTCTCATGCATGAATGCACAGATTATTAAACAATTAAATTAAGTGTAATTCAGAGGCTGGAAAAGTGGGGACATCTGAAATTAATCTGTTAATTATTAGCTGCATCAGAAGGGTCTTTAGAACAAAATAAACAAAGTGGTAAATTAAATTCCACCTTGTTGGAAAGTTGAACGTGGCTGACTCCATTTGCAAGTAAAAGCACGGAAGATGTAACTGACTAGTAAAATCCCCCATTTTTCTTTAGCTTTTCCTGCTTACTTCGACAAGAAGGGAAGAGAGGCATGCGGGAATGGATCATAAAGTAACTGTTCAGGGCTTGCTGTGAAAGCTGGAGCATCATGGCAGCGGCACTCGCTTGACAGCTGGTCAAGTTCACAGTTTGAGCTTGTGTTTGGAAAGGTGAATACATTTTCACATCTTATCACTGCCAGTTTAAGTAGAATTCATTTCTAAGAGCACAAAAATGGAGTTTTTATGTAGAGACTGTCCTAGAACCTGCCCCAAGAGGTCCTGCACAAAGAGGACAAAAGCTGCAACTATGGGCCATACACCGTGGCACCTGCATTTCTGCCTCTGCCGGGATCTGCTTGCTTCACAAGGAAATGAAGAATCAAGGCTCCTCGTTGTTTCTGCTTCTAAGTATGAACTTTGGCTCTGGAGTTTGGTGTATGTGTTTCTGTTCTATAAACTGATGCTGGAGGGGACACCAGCAGTCCCATTCACTTATTCCTGTAGCAGTTGAAGAATAGTTTCTTTTAAAAATATTTCCTGGACTCTTCCTTTTGTAAAAAGAGCAATTGCCATAAAAGATTGACATAATGGAGGCTTTTTATTCAGCAAGCAGGTTTTAAAACCATTCTTTTTATTTCATAGTTAGTTTTTGCTCCAAGTTTTGTCTTTTCCCATATGAGATACAAATATGGCAAGTTCCTTAAAGATACATGGTTCCTAGCTCCATTTATAATTGAGTTTAAACAGATTTAAGAGTAGGTTAAATTTGTACGCATTATTTAAAATTTTCTATAATATTTACATATTAAATACAGTGTATTTAAAATTAATTTTTGGCAGATTAAAGGGCAATAAAATGCATATATTTGAAACCCTGAAAACTGAAGCCATGTAATAAATCACATTTTTCAGAAACAACTAAAATTAAAGAAATCTAAAGTACAAAATAATGTGTGTATTTCAGATCTCACCTGTGCAAATTCTGCTACACAGCCTAGATGGGAGAGAGAGGACATGAACATTCTGAGTACAGGTGATTCAGCCTGTCCTTTCTCTAGTCACCAGGAGCAAGCATGAGAAGAAACATGAATCAATGTCCTTTCCCAGCTGGTCTGTGTTCCCTGATACCTTTCAGAGTGTGTACAGCTCACTGTATTAAGGGAGATTTTAGTGCTTACAAATATCTCCCTATCATTCATCCCCCTTGGCTTCATGTGGGAGGCCGCAATAAGGCTTGAGACAAGGACCAAACCAGGCCCTGACTTGTGCCTCCTTTAAAGTCCAAATAACTTAACAAAAGGTTTAGGACGGGAAAAGTTGAGTAGCACTGAGAAAGGGTCTGTGCTATGTGTTGTGTGCTCGCCTACATGACTTCCCACACACTTGCTAAACAAATGAGAACAATTCGGTTGGGGTCATAAGTTCATGGCTGGTCCTTGCTGCCCTAGTACAGCCCATAAATTACTTTCAGGTTTGCTGTATCCATACAGAACAATTGTACTGGCATCAGCCATTTGGCATCATGAGGTCTGCTTATAGTCAAGTGTGAAACTTATTATGGGAACTTGTGGTTGTTTAACTAGACACAGATGTATTGCTTCTCCTATTGTAATATCACTATATATATGGCTTTAATGCTTTGAATAAACTTAGCACTGTTGGACATCCTCCTCAGTGCTCCTCCTGCCCCCATCTCTCTGATTCTCAAGTTCTTTTCTCCATACTCTTACCCTCACATTCCTCGTTGATTTGTCACACCAGCTGTGACAAGTGGTGCCTGAACAGGGACCTGAGAACATTTCAAGGGAGTGCACATACAGGCAAGTAGTTGCCAACAGTCAGGTAAGAGGAGCTCGGGTTGACGGGTGACAGCAGGAGTAAAATAACATGGGGCCATCGCAGTCTATGGAACAGGTCTTCTTTATGACCACTTTGCAGGCCATTATGAAGCAAAAAAGGTCCAACATCTCTAAAAGGGCCTTGCAGATAATTACGTAAATAAGCCTTCTTCTAGTATATCCAGGTTGCTGGGCCATCCCTAGCAAAGGGGACTCTGACTTTATCTCTCTCTGTTCCTCCTAATAGATGTGGGGGCTTCTCCCTCACTCATTTCCTGTGTTAATGGCTATAACTGGAGCCAACTGGGGTTAGTCTAACTCGAGACAGAGACTATAGGGAATATTCCCAAGCAGCTTCTGAAACTTTCTTTGTTTCGGGGAAGTTTCCCTGTCTTCTCTGGCCCAACTTGGACTGCTTAACCCCTCCCCCCTTGCTGGCAGGAAAGCATGGTGTCTGCTCCTTTCTTGGAGCTGATGAGCTCTAAAACTGGGAATCCTTTCTCTACCTCCTAGCAGCACTTTGTTTCTTCTGTCTCCCCCTTCTGTTTCTGCACCAACGTGTGTGCAGCCTGCATGAGTAGCCTTTAGATCATGCACCATGGCTCCTTCTCTCTTCACTGTCAAGGAGCAAGAAGAGCACCCCCTGGACCTAATACCCCCCACTCCAGATCTCCCCACTCGTGTCTCAGGTAAACATTCAAAGTGGAGTGGGCCCAGGTGGAACGTAAATCAGTATTGGAACTAAGTTAAGTTTGTTGGTTTAATTAAGATAGACATGTCTTTGAAGTTACAGCAGTAAATGTGAAGCTTTTATTCTATCAAAGTTTACTGAAGGTCAAATAAGCTCGTGTTATTTGTTAAAATCTGTTAGCAAAACAATTGGTTAATACTTAGTCTTCACTAGAGATTAAGGTGTTTCTAAGAGTACAAAATTCTACTAACTGTAAGACTGATAAAAATAACGTAAACAACATTTTATTAAAGATAAAAGGTAATTTTGTCCTAAATAAGATGGTTGTTTGGAAGAAAATAGCTTGGGACAAAACCTAAATGCAAAAGAAAGTTGTAGAAGGTTTATGAAGGGAAACCTTCAGAAAAGGAGAAAAAGACTAGATGCCTGATCCTGTCCTCTGCAGAGGACATGGTTTTGTTTGTGTTTTTCCTCAGGATGAGGATACCCCACGCTGGCTTCCAGAAAGGTGGTGCCGTATCCTCGCGTCTCCAACAGATGATGGCTTGCCTCACGTTAAACAGCCAGAACAGACAGAGAAAAAGACGTCTCCCCCCTTACAGCTGGAGGAATGTTTCATGCAGAGCTCTGGAAACTGGTTGCTGCCCTGGGACGAATCGGAGTGCAAATAGCCAGGAGTGGTTATACTGCCACAAAAGACTTCAATCTGACTTGGCAGGCCTGTGTTCCTAGACCTTTTTTACTGGTAGTGGGCTCGGGATCAATAGTTCTCACCTGTTTCCAAGGGGGACAGCTATTGTATAATATCCATTGTGACCATTGTGTGTTAACAAATTGTCTACCTGTGTCCCTGCCTTTGTCAGGCACAGGTCCCATGATAGTGTTTATAACTATGCAACCTCCATATATGTTATTACCTGTGGAAGTAGAAGGACCTTGGTATGCTAATTATGGTTATCAGTTTGCCCTTGAATTGCAGTTGCAGCTCAAATGAGTCAAACGTTTTCTGGGTCTATTGATAGCAGGAATAGCAGCACTAGTAACACTCATTCTGGTTGTTTACTGGACTCCTCATTATATTACTTGCTTTTGTTTTAATATGGTGCATTATACAGATTCGTACTGGATAGCAACGATTACATGCGCAAGCACAAATTCATATGCTTGACTTATTTAAAAAAGGAAGGGGGAGATGTGGGATGCTGCAATACGGCTTGAGACGAGGACCAAACCAGGCCCTGACTTGTGCCTCCTTTAAAGTCCAAATAACTTAAAAGGTTTAGGACGGGAAAAGTTGAATAGCACTGAGAAAGGTCTGTGCTATGTGTTGTGCACTCGCCTACGTGACTTCCAACATGCTTGCTAAACAAATGAGAGCAATTCGGTTGGGGTCATAAGTTCATGACTGGTCCTTGCTCCCCTAGTACAGCCCATAAATTACTTTCAGGTTTGCTGTATCAATACCGAACAATTGGGGGCTCCTGGGTGGCTCAGTGGGTTAAGCTGCTGCCTTTGGCTCAGGTCATGATCTCAAGGTCCTGGGATCGAGTCCCACATTGGGCTCTCTGCTCAGCAGGGAGCCTGCTTCCTTTCCTCTCTCTCTGCCTGCCTCTCTGCCTACTCTTGATCTCTCTCTGTCAAATAAATAAATAAAATCTTTAAAAAAATACAGAACAATTGTACTGGCATCAGCCATTTGGCATCATGAGGTCTGCTTATAGTTAAGTGTGATACTTATTATGGGAACTTGTGGTTGTTTAACTAGACACAGATGTATTGCTTCTCCTATTGTAACATCACTATAAATATGGTCTTAATGCTTTGAATAAACTTAGCACTGTTGGACATCCTCCGCAGTGCTCCTCCTGTCCCCATTTCTCTGCTTCTCGAGTTCTTTTCTTCATCCTCTTACCCTCACATTCCTGGTCGATTTGTTGCACTGGCCACAACAGCTTTGAAACACAAGCCAACTAGATCCAATGCTCAATGGAAAAATAGTGATCTATCCCGATCTGGAGGGAAAACAAATGCCTGTGTGGGATTTGTGTCATCGTGGAGCCCCACTTACTCCTCGGACACAGTGCTTCTCTAAGGGGTCAAAGTATCATGCACTTGGTGTCTTTACCAAAAGAAATGTGTTCTCTCACAGTCTGGAGGCTAGAAATCTGAAATCATAGTGTTGGCAGGGCCATGCTCTTTCTGAAGACTCTAGGAGGGACTCAGCTGCATGATTTTCTCCTACCTTCTGGTGTTACTGGCCATCTTGGACTATCCCTGGCTTTTAGATGAATCACTCCAATCTCCAATTTCTACTTCCATGGTCATGGTGTTCTCTCTGTGTCTGTGTTTCTATCTGTGTCTTGTCTCTTCTATTTTTGAAGACATGATCACGTTTGGTTAGGGCCCTCATCTTAACTTGATTGCCTCTGAAAAGACCCTATTTACAAATAGTATCATATTCACAGGTACCAGAGTACTGGTACCACAGGTACTTCAAGATATTTTGGGGGGAGAGGTGATTTACAATTCAACACACAATGGGATCTTGCAGTTAATTTTGACCACAAAAAATTTGTTTTTCCTTCTGTACTGACTTGAAACCTGAATTCTCATTTAGAATGTAATTCTGTGAAACATATATCAGAAATATTTCATTAAAAAGTGTTTTATATTATGTTAAATTTCTTTTCCAAAAAGAAACATTTATTCTTGTAAGAATTGATCATACATTTGTCTAAATATCCAGCTATAATCAGAATCCCAGAGAAGACACTAGGACAATACTTTACTTTGCCCATGTCTTTTTTTTTTTTTCCTCTCTTGTTAATATTTGTTCTCCCTATGTCTGAGCTGATAGGAAAAGATACAAAGATTTAAGGCTACCTCAACCGTAATTAAGTTAATCAGAGTATGTAATTATATAGAGTGAAAAGTTAAGCCAAACTAGTGTCAATTATCTTAAAAAAAAATAGCTTTCCTGATTTAACCAATTCCCCCTCTTTGTTTTAGGCAGCTTTAAATTTAGTAAATCTTGAAAAGATAGGGTAAATCTCACTGACTTACATGAAAATAAACTATAAGCAGATTCATTTTTATTTTCCTTTTTTTAAAAAAGATTTTATTTATTTAGTTTGAGAGGGAGAAAGAGAGAGCACAAGCAGGGAGAGAGGCAGGCAGAGGAAGAAGCAAGATCCCTGCTGAGCGGGGATCCTGAATGGGGAAGCTATTCCAGGACCCGGGGATTATGACCTGAGTCGAAGGCAGTCAATTAACCAACTGAGCCAACCAGACGTCCCAAGAAATATATATTTTAATGAGTTTTTAATGGGGCAAACACCTTTACACCCAGTCCCAGGGTCAAAAATAGAACATTGTCAGTCATTCAAGAAACCTTTCCCTGTGCCTGTCCCAAGGTCAATCAACCTCTGTTCTCTCACTAAAAAGCAACCATTCTCCTGACTTAAAGCAATCTCTTCTTAGTGTTTATTATCCAAATGTGCCTTTCTAAATTTTTTTTAAGATTTTATTTATTTATTTGACAGACAGAGATCACAAGTAGGCAGAGAGGCAGGCAGAGAGAGAGGGGGAAGCAGGCTCCCTGCCGAGCAGAGAGCCCACATGGGGCTCAATCCCAGGACCCCGGGACCATGACCTGAGCTGAAGGCAGAGGCCTCAACCCACTGAGCCACTTAGGTGCCCCCTAAATGTGCATTTATAGACACAATTGTTTGGTCTTGTCAATTTAGATTTTTTTGTCCAGATGTTGCTGTTTCCCTGATACTGTTTGCTATGTGTCCCAGTGCACGGTGTAGCCTAAGATTTGGCAGCTGGATCAAGAGGTCTCCTGAGACTCAGATATACCACTGGTGGTGTATTTTTCATCAGGGGCACAGAATGTCTGGGTGTCTCTCTTTTTGTGTAGTTAGAAGTTGTGATGATCAATAATGTACTTATTCATTGGGAGTTGCAAAATGGTGATATTCCAGTTATAAAATTTGTTTTTCATGTGTTAGTTGAAATAGTTTTATATAGAAATGCTTACCTTCATTTATAATTTTGTAAACCCAGTAGCAAATTTCATATAGGAAAGGCAAGACAAATGCTTAATCCCTTAACTTAATTAACTAGTTTGCTATCATCTCTGAAGGGTACAGGTTAGTTTTTCCATTTTTAATCATTGATTTAAACATATTTGATGGATTTCAATGAATTGTACTTATCTATTTTGAGGCTCAAACTGTTTCTGTAAGAGCCTCTTTCACTTTGTTCTCAAGTTCTTTTGACATGATATCAGTTGTCTTTGACAATTTCCTCTTTAGCAGTTACAAGAATTTTCAAGCTTATCTTGTACGTTCCTTGCTTTGGGTATGGAATTGGCCGTTTGCAAAAGAAGAAAATAGTATTGTGACATATCTTAGAAAAACAAAATTTTAAGACCACAAGATATCTGAATGCTAGGGATCCTTATTGATACTGCATTTGGTCATTGTTTGTATGCCTTTTCGGTGGCTATATCTAGAAAATATATCCAAATTTATCCATGCATATATACATGTATAATATGTGTGCACATCTATAGGTGTATACGTTAAACTCTCTTGAGTTCAACCTACTAATTCTACATCAGACTGAGAACTGTGTAGTGTTTTTTCTTAATCTTTTCTGTATTACTTTGTCTTTTTTCTGCATTATTCACCTTTCTTACACACTAAGAAAATTGCTTTTCAGGAACATGAACAGAATTATTCTTTGATTCTACTTCACACATTAGCCTTAAAATAACTATTCTAATATCATCCTTATCAATATAACATTCTTACATACATAATCTCTATTCTTTCCTCACTTTTTCATAGTCCTAAGAGAGTCATGTGTCTGAGCATACAGCCACATCATATTGTCATTTCTTTTGACATTTCCTCTAGTCTTGCCTCTACAAGTAACTATATCACCATCTATTTCTTGCCATTTGGTTGTATGGAATTTGATCTCTGTAAGAATCCTCAGGAAAGACTCATGGGAACAATATTCTGTGAGTCTTTGCATGTTGATAAAAGTTCATGTTCATTATACTGAAAGTCCACATATTGTTGAATATAAAACCAATGACTCATATATTTTTTGAGTATTTTAGTTTTGTAACTCTTTTACTCTAACAAAGTATTGCAGCTGAATAGTTTAAAGATAATCTAGTTTTCTTCCCATTATAAGTAATTCACTGTTTTGCCAGAGAAAATAATTTTTCTCTCCTTTTAAAAAATTTTCAAAAAAAATTTTTTAGATTATTTATTTATTTATTTGACAGAGAGAGATTACAAGTAGGCAGAGAGGCAGGCAGAGAAAGAAGGGGAAGCAGGCTCTCTGCTGAGCAGAGAGCATTATGTGGGGCTTGATCCCAGGACCCTGAGATCATGACCTGAGCTGAAAGCAGAGGCTTAACCCACTCAGCCACCCAGGTGCCCCCCAAAATTTCAAAATTTTAATAGATTTTATTTCAGGTATGTAATGTGATTTTTTAACATAGAATTTCAGTTTTTTTAAATTTCATGAATGCTTTAATAATTTTAGCTTTTGTTCTGTTTTTTTTGCTTCAATTTTCTTTAGAGACTCCTAGTTCTATATGTTAGATTTTGCCTATTGTAAACGTCATTTTGTCAGATCTTTTATGTTTTTTCATATTTTTGATTTAAAAAAAACTCATTTTGCATTTGTCTTCAGTCATCACATTCTGTGTTTATTTTTCTGTGTTCCTCCTATTTAGGTATTTATGTTAAAAATTATTTTTTTTCTTTTTGTTTAAATCATATTGTTTCTGGATTTTTCTAGTTTTGATTTACATTGTTCTTTAATGTATTGCATCATTTTGTTAATTTTATAGTATTTATTCATTTATATTTTTAGCTCATCTAAACTTAGGTTATAAAAGTTTTAGTTTTGTTCTGTTCCTTGGATATGTCTTTCTGGTATGGTATATGCTATTATGGTCTGTAAGAATTTTATTCTGCTCCTTGTTCTCTTTTTGTTATAACAATGCTGCTCGGATTTGATTTTGATACTTTTCTGTTGCTCATTTTTACTTGAACTCAGCTTTCCCCAAATTTTAGAGGAAAAGATGATTTGGGGTAGCTTTGATCACTTCACAGAGCTCTTTATCTGCTATTTTGTGTGGTGTTCAAAATTATGAAGCCTAGCTTTCTCAGACTCCTGGTTCTCTTCTCTGCCCCCTCTCTCTGTGCAGCCACTATTATCTGCACATTCGTTCCTTCTCTCACTGTGTCTTCTCACATTTTTTCTTCTATCACTCCTGCTCTATTTTGATTTCACACAGCCAGTTTCTCTTCAGTTTAGATCCTTGCTCTGGAAGAGAGCTTTGGCTGGTCAGTTTCAACCAGTCATAGGGTCTAGACTTCTCACTCTCTTTAAGGGTGTAGGACCTTTGTACTCACTGGATGGAGGACTGGGTAAAACCTCTCCTAGGTTCAACTATTGTTTTCATGTTGGCCCAGTATAATTCCCTGGAACTGCCTGTTCATGATTTAGGGCTCCTCTGCTCTCAGGTGCATCATTCACCCTCTTGCTTCTCCCTGCTCTCTCCCTCACAGATACCTCTGCCATGTGGGTCTTGTGGCTGTAGCTGGATTCATTTCACCTGCTTGAATATTGTAGTTGTGAAAATGTGTTTTGTGGCAGTTACTCTCCATAGATTTCATTCATTCATTCATTCATTCACTATTAGTTGTCCTGTCCACTTTATGTGGGGATTGAGAGGGATTCACAAATATGCTACTGCTGTTGTCATTTCCTCCTCCTCCTCCTCCTCCTTCTTCTTTTTTTTTTTTCCCTAAACTCCAAAGATGTCATGCAAATATAGCCTCAGTTAATTGGTTTGTTTGGCCACTATTAGTCATACCTATTTCCTGTAGCTTGACAATGGAAAGTAAAGATTGATCTTTCTTTTCAGATGATCATGGAAATATGGCATCATAGTTTGAAATACAAGAGAAAGAAAAGCCTTCGATTTGCAATGTGCAAGAAAATCTTAGGACAAATTTAGATCTTAGCCTAGGTGCTAATGTTATCTAAACTACCTTACTTTTGCACCTACTTGGGGGTACACTTACTCTATGAAGTATCTTAGTGGAGACTGTTCTAGATTGCTGGTTAATTTTAGTTGGCAATGAGCTCAGTTCTTTCAACACACTTAACATCAATACCATGGTCTGCTATACTTTGGTTTGTTGTGCATGCAAACTCCATCTCAAACTTGCAATAAGGATCATTGCAATAATTTCTATCAATATACTATAGTAGAGTATACAAACTATACACACAATAATTGATAATTAATCAAGTAAGTAGTTTTAGTTTTAAGAAGATTTTTCTGTCCTATGAAATGTATCAGGTCTGAGATGACTCACCAATTCTCTTATGCAACCTTGTCTCTGGAGTTTGGTGGAGCTGATGAGGCCAATCTTCTGAATGCCATGAAGCAAAATTTTAGAGTCATACCAGGCCTTTTTCCTGAAGCAACTGAGATTATATTTGAGGTTTTGGAATCCTGTTGCTCTCTGTAGCTTCACAGGATCCCTTGCATGGGGAGATATGTTGTACGTCCCCTTTTGTATGTAGTCTACCATATAATCATCCTTGAAATAGACATTAGTCAAAAGGAACTAATATTTTCCCTATAGTTTATTTCTTTATTGGGGCTGAATTTGGATTTTAATTTTTTGATCTGCATATTTCATTAAACAAATTACAATAGTTAATTCTATGTGTTTACTTGGCTATGTAATAGCACCTAGATATTTGGTCAAACACTATTCTAGATGTTTCTATGAAACTTCTTTTTTTGGGGGGGTGAGATTTACATTTTTTCAAACATTTATTTATTTGAGAGAGAGAGAGAGAGAGAGCACACATATGAGTGGAGGGAGGGGCAGAGGGGGAAGGAGAGAATCTCAAGCAGACTCCCTGCTGAGCATAGAGCCTCATGTGGGGCTCAACTCCTGACCGAGATCATGACCTGCACCAAAATAAAGAGTTAGAAGTCTGACTGACTAAGCCATCAGGTGCTCTGGGATGTACATTTAAATCAATAGACTTTGAGTAATAAAGATTGTGCTCCATCATATGGTGGACCTCATTCAATCAGTTGAAGACCTTAAGAAAAATTCTGACCTTCCCTAAAAGAGGGAATTCTGCCAACAGACTGCCTTTGGACTTGAGGTACAACTATTCTCTGTATTTCCAGCCTCTACTTTCAGGTTTTGGAATTGCCAGCCTTTACAAAACTCTGTGAGCCAATTCCTTAAAATGAATCCCTCTCTAGTTTCTTTCCTCTCCCTAGACACACACACACTCCCTCTCTGTCTCTATTGGTTAGAACCCTAATACCCAAATTATCTATACACGGTCAAAAATACTGCAGAATTCTTGCACTGATATGTGCATATTCTTTTTCTATTATTCTTAACTGTATATGATACTTTGTTCATGCTTCAGACAATTTGTTCTTCTAAATGACTTTTCAGATAAACATAAAGTTATTGTGTGGTACAAATCTATACCCAGATAAGAAGGCCAAATTAGGACAATTCTGTTCTAAGCCTTAAGAAAAGCAATTCTAGGGATGTGTGGGTGGCTCAGTTGGTTAAGTGTCTGCCTTAGGTTCAGGTCATGATCCCAGGTTCTGGGATCCAGTCCTGCATCAGAGTCCTCACTCAGTGGGGAACCTGCTTCTCCCTCTGCCTGCCACTCTCCCAGTTGTACTCTCTCTCTCTGACAAATAAATAAAGTCCTTAAAAAAATAGAAAAGTAATTCAATTTTTCTGATTTCCTACCCTTGAAGATTGAACATAAAATGTGAAAGATTTACAGTGTTGAGGTATAGGGGAAAAGTAAGGAAGCAAAACTCTGGGTCTTTTTCCAGCCTACACAGTAAACAAATGATAGAAGTCATATAGGTCACTTACAGCCTTACTATTCTTATCCAAGATAGGACATCAAAAACTGATTTGGGTCCAAGATTCCTTAGAGCAAAACAGAGGATATATTTATGAATTTATACCAATCTATATTTATATCCATATATAGATGAATATATATAAACACATATACATATATGTACATAATATACAAATGCATATTTAGATCAGAAACTAAACATAGGTAAGCTAATTAGTCAATAGAGTATTTCAGGATTTTGACTATCTTCTCCTGAAGACAGTGACAGTGATAAGTTTGGGTAAATTCATTTGTGCAGTCCATATGGATCTTAATTGTTATTAATGATAAAAATAAAACTATCTGTTGAGAGACATTCCCTGAGCTATTCTACCTAAGTGACTTAATTTGTTTAATTGTTATAGGAATTATTCTGAAGGAAGCATTATTGCCAGCATTTTATAAATAAAGCAACCAAGTTTCAAAAAAGTTACATCATCTGCCCAAGGTTATGTGTGATTACATTTGAAGAATCATCTTGACATGTCTCAAACCTCCATCATTAGTTTCAACTTCTTTATTCTTCTTCTTTTTTTTAATCTTTATTCTTTTTTAAGGCAAGGGCAAGTACTGGGACAGATCTTTTAAAAAACTCAAATTTCTAGTCATTCTGCCCTGATTCCCCTTGGTCTATTGAGCTTGATCTTTGGTATATATTGCTCCAAACACTTATGTGCATTGTAATGGTTCCTGACACTGGGCCTGATTAAGCAACTTGTCAATGATTGCACAGGGATTAATGGTTGAGCCATAAATTAAAATTTTCCATGGCTCTGTTCCCTTACTTTTTTGAGCTATGTTGCCCTCCCAAAGACGTATTATATATAATGACACATGTTTTGAAGTAAAAAGAACTCCTATGTTTCCAGACTTGCCAGTCTAGATAAGAAATGCACAGGCAGCACAGGCAAAGTTGTTAGGGTAATATTTTCATGATTATATTTCTCTCAAGAAATTATGTCCCTTCCCACATGCTCATTCTCCAAGTAAAAAGAAGATAGTAGTGTTAAGAGAAGTGTATTATTGTACTCTAGTCTAATTTGCCTAGAGACTGTCACTCATAACTTTAAAAGTTCATTTGAATATTTGTTGGATAGAAATTATAGCTAAAAGAAAATAAATCCCTCAGGCAAAATTAAGCAAGGGGTATTTTTACATACACAGAAAGAAAAGGGTTAATTAAACCATCACCCTTAAAGGCACTTTCCTAGGACATTGCCTTTAACAGGATCTATTTGGAAAATGTATGCAAATTTACATGGATTTGGTGAGCAGTAAAAGGATATTATAAATTTCATTAATTATGAATTCTAGAGAAGAGAGAAAATGGACTTTGAATGAACTGAGTCCATTTGTTCCATTATGTACATTTATCTGCATGTATTTGGAATTTAGAGAATTACAACTGCATTTATTGGACGCTTGCTATATGTTACACAAGGCTAAAGGACTTAGAACTTACATTTGCTCTCTCATTTAACCTTCATATTTAATCTATGAGATCATTACTGGTATCCTCCGTTTTATGTGTTAGAAAAGTAAGTCTCAGAGGATCTTGCAAAACGATGCATGAAGTAGCAAATCAGGCACCCTAAACAATTCTGACTTAATCTCTAGCCTTTTCAAGTGTTATCCTTCCCTGTGCATTTCCCTTCCAGATATCCCTGGATATGTGTGTGTGTGTGTGTGTGTGTGTGTGTGTGTGTGTGTACATATAATTCTCACATAGCCAAGCTACTTGTATTTTTCTGTTTGATATTAATAGAAATACCTCTTTTTCATATTTTGGATAAAATGTTATTGGTTCCCATTTGCTTACTCAGTTAATATTTGTGTGTAAGAAACATATTTAATGTCTTATAGATCCCTTACATTTTAAAACTATCAGGATTTTAAAGAGGAATATATGATAAATTTTATTAAATCCTGTTGTGGCATACCTGTTGAGATAAAAGTGTTTTTCTTTACTCTTTTAACCCACTGAGCCGCCCAGGAGCCCCATCTTTACTCTTAAACTTTCATGCAGCAAATAAAATCAAAGGACTTCATAGAATTGAGCCTTAGCTGGTTATGGCATTTTATTCTTCTAAAGCATTTAATACCTATAATGTCAGATTTTGTTTGCAAATATTTTACTTATGAGTTTTCACATTTGTGCAGCTGTCACAAAAAGGACAGTGATTGACAGAGGAATGCAAATGTAGGTGAAAGATGTGAGACAGTAAACACATGAAGAAGGCTCTTGAGATTTGAGACTTAGTCATCCTTGCCCTTTGGATAGACCAAAGTTCTCGGTCAAATCTTGTGAGCATGCCCTGCCACCTCACTGAGTGCTAATCTGCTAGAGAATTACACCTTCTTGGAGGAGTGTGTGTGTGTGTGTGTGTGTGTGTGTGTGTGTGGTGGTAGTTACAGATATCCCTGTGGCACATTCCCAAATGTGATCATTCTGAGGATGGACTAGGAATTCAAATACAAAATATTTGTCAACCAAATTAGGGAATGAATATTCATTCCTTTTCACACCTTTGGAGCTATGATTAGCCAGTTCTGACATGTTAGTTCACAAATACTGGTGGGGTTGAATCAGGAATCAGGAGCCAATGCCACAGTTTCCCTTGGTTGGACAGAATAGTCTTTAAGTCTACCATTTTCATAACATTTGTGTTCAATAGTTTATTAATTTTAGCTGGTAATTGTTTTTTTTTTAATCAATTTTATTCTTTCTTCATGGATTGGGTTATTATAGCTGTTTCAAATATAAAGACTAGCATAGAGAGTAATACAATGAATGCCTGTTGTAAAAAACAAATTGTTACTGAGTAATTTGAAACTTCCTTTATATTCTGTTTTCTTTCTCTGTTTTGTAGAGGTAAGTACCAAGTTCAACGTGATTGTATCCTTTCCATTTGAATTCTTATATTATAGCAATAATAGTTTATTAAATGGTTTTACAATTCTCCAGTAATGACAGGATATTATTTGTATCACTTTGAGATTTTATTTTCTTACTTTATATGATGTTTTAAAAAGTCATACTTGTTGTATAAATAGTACAGAATACACCACACCCTTTTATATATTTCACTACTGATGGACATTTGTTGCTTCTATTTTTGTATTTTTACAGCAAATGTTAAAAAGACATATTTATATATGGTTCCCTTTCTCTTATGTGAGAGTTTTGAAACCCAAAATAGAATTGTTGGTGGAAGAGTTAGCTCATAATCAGCTTTACTATATCTTGCCAAATTGTTGTCCATTAATGAAGGTTGTCTCACTGTGTGTCAGCTGGTGTTGGGAGTCCTGTTTAATACCAAGTGAAAAATAGCAGATTGAGCAATCAGAAGTAGCCTCAGGGGACTGGGAAAATGATTTGAGGGTAATAGACAGGTAGGCAAATGTCAATGAAGAAAAATCTTTTTAATTTTGCAACTCTGCAAGAGAAGACACACTGGCCATCATGACTATGACAAAATGGAACAGTGCACTTTCCTTCACTTTGATGGGCACTTATACAACAATCTCAGTCATGCAGAAGCTTCAGTTCAAAATTTTACAATAATTTCAAGAACAAAAGAATAAATTAGAACATGTCTCATTGGAAAGTGTTCCATGCAATTATTGTAAATTATTTTTCTATGGATCCGCTCTCACTTCACCCAGAACTTCAGCTCCCAGAACAGATCCATTGAATGAGAGCCAGCAGGCTCACTGGCCCTGGCCAAATCTCTGTCCAGAGGTCCTGGTAGGATGGGCAAAACATCTTTATTAAAAGAGCTCCAGAACTGGGTATCCAAACACCCATCTGGACAGTATGCCTTTGAGAATACAAATATGATTATAATATATTCCAATAAAAAAATCATAATAATAGAAAATGTTGGCATTTAGCTGACATTCAAATTTAAGCAAATTAATTTAAAATATTTACTATTTATCACAGCATTTATTGGTATTTTGTGCTTTATACGTAAAAATTGATTGTGTGTGTGTGTGTGTGTGTAGCTGGAAAGCCTTGAAACCTGAAGGAAGAATAGAGACATGGGAATTTTTGAGCACTGTCAAAGTTAACATATAGTTAGTTCATTAATCAATCAGTGGGATTTGAGGAAAGAAATTAATATTTACAGAGATCAAAACATCATACATATGAAGACTGTGGGCTTACTCAGTTTCTCTTCAGCCATTTTACTTATTCTGTGGAGCTAAGAATATGCTTTTTGCTTTTGACTTAACATCAAACATTAAATAAACATTTATTAACCAATTTTTCTGTGCTGTTTGTTTCACTGGGTGTTTGGGAAATTTTTATATCAATAGCTATAACCAATGGAGCATTTATTTGGTATCAAGATATTTTCATACATTTTTTTCAATAATCCTAAAATAACACTGTGAGGTAGGAATTATTAATCTTTTTCAAAAGTAGGTTGAGAAAGTTGAAAAACTTGTTCAAGGCAATGCCACAATAAGAAGCAGATCTGTTATTCAAAGTTGAGACGATTCTTATTCCAAAGTTTGTGTCTATGAATAATGAATGGATGAACAAATGCAAATGGTAATATAATAGGTATAAGCAAATAGTTAAGGGCTCTCCAAGTCTCACTGGGACATCTAGCAGAAGGCTTGACAGAAAAGGCACTTCAAACAGTGGCCTAAAGGATGAGTTGTGGTTATTGTGATGGACAAGGAAGGCAAGAGATCCCTAGGAAAAGGGACGCAGACATAAGTAAACATAAGCAAATGGATAGAGTGACTGGAAAAAAAAAAAAAAAGCATGATTTATTTGAGGCACTAAAAGCACAACAATTTAGTATTAAATAGAAATAGCACCTGAAAGAAACAGGCATGCTGGAAGGGAATGGAAGGGAACCAGAGTATGTGGTACCTTGGATGCCATGTTCAAGATCTTAGCAGGGAGCAAATGGACACTTACATGATATACGTGAGAGTACACTAATGCAGGGTCTCTCTACAGAGGCGTGAGTGTGAGTTAATGAGGCATTCCTCAGCCAGCAACATTGGTGTGCTGTTGTCACTCACAGACCTGAAAAGAAAAGGGGAGAAAGTGATTACAATACCATAGAGAGTAATTGCAATACTAACAAAGGACTCCTTTTCAATAGAGAAATACAACCAATTCACAACTTGGGAAAATTAATACCCTAAATTCACTCTTTTTTCACCTGCAATATCCTGCCATTATCTCTCATTACCAAATCCAACCACAAGCCAGATGGCAAGGTAGCCCGCTGATGATGCAGGTATAGATCAGGCCTCCAGGGCACACAGATCAGGGAGAGGAAGGGAGGAGAGGAAATCTAGATGAAAATAAGGACTACCCAGTAGAGGGATAAGAAGTTTTACTGTATAGATGTTGGGGAACAATTGAAGAATTTAAGGTGTTAGGGGATCAGATGGGAGAAAAGAGAAGGTTGCTCTGGCAACAGAAAAAGAATAAATGTTCAAGGCATTGCTCAAGGCAATGCCACAATAAGAAGCAGATCTGTTATTCAAAGTTGAGACTATTCTTATTACAAAGTTTGTATCTATGAATAATGAATGGATGAACAAATGCAAATGGTAATATAATAAGTATAAGCAAATAGTATAGGGCTCTCCAAGTCTTAGTGTAATAGTAGAGAAAGAATGGCATTAAGTGGGATTGCAAGGATCCCATTAAGGAATGGTGAAGGTGTGCACAAAGCAATGACTGTGGACTAGGTGAGGAAAGACCCCACATTAGAGACATGATAGCAATTTACAGCACAGCTAAAGGCCTGTCTGGAATGTCTGCAGGAAAAACAATCATCAGTTTCCTGAATCGTATATTAGCTTACATGTCTAATATGAAGAATAATTGCTTTAGCGTCAGTAAGACTTTGCGCCTTGCATAGACCGGATACTTGCTCTAAAATTGAAATAGTCTTGTTTACTCCTGGCCAGTAATGATTTTTAATCAAGACAGAAGGTACCCTCTCCAACTAAATAGTTGATTTGGTAATTGAACTGTGAAAAGATTCCAAGTTCATTTAATTGCTAACATTTTCCTTAAGGGTAAGGAATATTAAGAATATTAACTATTATTGTACTTTAAGCTAGCTTGCTAGCTAGAGGTATAGATCAAGATTATAGATAAAGATTATGTGCCAAGTAATATTTATGTACCTATGTCCCTTATGTAACTGAAAAATCTAGTCTTCTAAAAACTCATAGATAAAATGTCTCCAAATGTAGCAAATCATAGATTAATCTAAAAAATACAAATCATAGTTGAAAAAATTTAAAATTCAAATCATGGTTAATTTTGTTTGTTTGTTTAAGTTAGATCAGACCACAAAGCCTGATTTGTGAATTGTTTGAGAGTGATGAGTTGATCTTGGCTGAGATTATTTTCACGTCCTGTGGATTTAGCATATAAACGATGAAAGGAATGCATAAAATCTCAGACACATAGTGCAGAGAGGAGCAAAATATCCCCAGTGCCTCCTTTGTCCCTTATTGTCCCAAAGTGAGGAGCCTCAGAAGCCCATTTAGATTGAGAAAACTGGTCTAAAACTATGGGTTCACCATGCTAAGTATTCTATAGCAGCTCCTTAAAGTGGGGAGGGACAGTTCAGCACTCAAGAGTCTAACTTACATAAGATAAAAATCTTGCTTAATCACAGTGGCACATTTCTACATTTTGAATAGTGACCCTGCCACTCACTAACTGCATAACCTTGGGTAAGTTATACAGACTTACTGTGCTTCATTTGCCTAATTTATAAAATGAGATAATAAAATTAGTTCCTCTATAGATTTATTGGGAAGATTAAATGAGTTAATTTATGAGAAATACTAGCTGGGCACCTGGCATGCTATAAGCATATAAAAATGTTAAGTGTAGATTTATTTCTTGTTGTACCACTAACCCCACTAGTGATTTCAGGGGAGCAGGCTTTTTAAGGAACTAGATAAGAAAGAGGTTCACAGTACCTAGAGTATGTCAATATCGTATCTATTCTCTATCTTTCATTCTATCTGTCTGTCTAACCATCTATTACTTACCATCTATTTCATAAGAAATTACTGGAAATAGGAAAAAATAAAATTAAGGACAAACAAAAATGAACAAGAAGAAAGTCTAAGGGAAGAGAAACAGCAGATTAGGACAAAGGGAGCTGAAGAGAAGTGGTGTTGGAGTAACAAGAATCCCATGTAGACAGAGGAGGACATGAGTGCAGGGGCATCCATGATGACAGAGAGAAAGCCTTGGTTCATATTGAATGTTGAGGCCACGCTCTTGTTATATCACAGCATATTCCAGTAATTGTTTTCTATTGATTCTACTAAAATTTATGGGGAATCTACTATTTCTAAAGCCCTCGAGGATTTATAGACCTAAGGGATTTCTGCCATTAAGAAGTCACACCAGGGAAGAAGCATTTCTATCCCGTGTGTTCTTACAAGAATGGGAAAGTGAATATCTTACTTTATAAGCTGTTTTGATAATTATAAAAAATGATCATAAATGGGGCCTGTAAATACAGCTATTTATTCTCTGTAAGCCCATTTATTCTTCTTTAAAAAAAATTTATCAACATATAATGTATTATTTGCCCCGGGGTACAGGTCTGTGAATCGTCAGGCTTACACACTTCACAGCACTCACCATAGCCCATACCTTCCCCAATGTCCATAACCCAACCACCCTCCCCATAATCCCTCAGCAACCCTAATTTTTTTTTTTTGTGAGAGTAAGTCTCTTATGATTTGTCTCCCTCCCGATCCCATCTTGTTTCATTTTTTCTTTCCCTACCCACCAAGTCCCCCACTTTGTCTCTCAAATTCCTCATATCAGGGAGATCATATGATAATTGTCTTTCTCTGATTCACTTACATCACTCAGCATAATATCCTCTAGTTCCATCCAAGTCGTTGCAAATGGCAAGATTTCATTTCTTTTGATGGCTGCATAGTATTCCGTTGCCCATTTCTTCTTTAAGACTAAGTTTATTGTCTCAGGTAAGTGCTACTCTACAACCAGGGATGCTCAGGATAAACCCTCAGGCCTCAGTGTGGTGGACTCGGGGCTAATGGCCCTGGCCACAAGTGCTCTCCTCTGTTTGTTGCAGCATGGCACACGCGTACCACATTCTGTGCACACCAAGTGGGAGATGTTGGGAAATGAGGCTTTATTGAGAGTATTGATGGAGGCATTGACTCTTTTCCTTCATTACAAAAGCTGAAGGTACTTATTCATTGATAAAAATATGATCCTGAATGGTTATTGTTTATAAGAATACATTCATATTTGGATGTTTTTTAAAAGTAAGGTCTTGCTGGGTGGTATCATTAGTAATACGTGCCTAATAAATAGCACACAGTACACGTTAGATCAATTCTGGGACTAGTTTTGCTTGCCATCAGAGTGAGGCCATTGGGGTGTGATTACAGTTGCTGGAGATAGCATATGGCTTTTCTCCCATCTTAGAGGGAGAAGATCATACAAAGTTCACCGAAGAGTCATTAATTCCTCTTCTTCAGGGCTGTCAGCTCAGCAGCCCATTTTCATAATTGATAATTTCCAACAGGTTACTTGGCAGGATCTCTATTTCTAGCATTTGTGGTAGGAAAAGTGGAGGATTTCCCATCTATGATTAAGTGTTATTTAACCCCTGGATGGCTTCATGCAGTCTTTGATCACCTGTGACAAACTATACTGGAATTTCTAAAGCTTTTGTTTTGATATTTGCAACTTCACATTATAGACAGTTTTAAAAGAGGTGGAAGTCTGCAAACTGAAGTCCTAAAAAGTTCAAATTCATTAATGAGAGCTTAATTTACTAATGAATTTACTAATGAGAGATACATATGAATGTAAAGCTAGCCAGACTCCTTTACAAATATAGAATATTAAAAAAGGAATACAAAAAAAAATGCAAGATGAGGAAAGGTTGTGAGGAGTGATTTAAAAAGAAAATAGTTCAGGGCCTTCTTGATGTCCCAGTTTTAGAAAGGTAAAATTTTTAGACATGAGCACTTTTGGTTTATATTCTCAGCTCTGCCAGGGAGGTTGCAGCTTCCCGGGGAGAAAGAGCTTATTTTACATTTTCCACCTTAATATATATTATCTTTCCTTTTTTCCACCATGTTACAACGATTTCAATGCCTTTCAAGTTAGCTCATCAGCCGACAGGAACATACTCTTAAGGGTTCTGACTGACCTTAACTTAGGGGAACCGAATACAGCAGTAGAAAGAATAGACTCAAAAGTATCTTACAATCAGAGTGGCTTTACAAACTTGTATTCCAGTTTCTAATCATTCTACAGAAGACTGTCATGTAGAAAGACTCTAGAGATGTTATTAAAGTATTCAAAGAGTCTTTAGTGACTGTGAGCAGCATATTTCAGGATTCTATTTTAAACTCAAAATTCTTAAAAGGAAAATATGAATTATGTATTATTATTTGACATGGCAGTGGTCACCTTTGTATCTCTCATGAGGGCCTTTGAATTATCCTGTATTTTTAAGACGATGGAAGGGGTATACTTATACTGTAGAGTAATGCAGGTGTCCTTCCCTGTGGTCTGGGTGGGAATATTAGATACTCTTTAACGTGAGCATGAGGTCTTCTTAGACAGCAGTAGCTCATTGTACAGTGGGGATCAGAATATCACAAAGAAGGGTAGAGGTTGCCATTTCTGTAAAAGGACAAGTACTACACAAGGCAAACAACAACTTTGTTCCACTCCCATCATTTACAAAGTCCTATTTGACCTTAACAAAGTAGAAGTGAGCACTGGGGAAGGAAATTAGACTCAAAGATACTTTATTATCAGAACTGTTTTTCAGGATTGTTATTCCAGTTCATAATCATTTTACAGAATGTCATCATCTTGAAAGACTCTAGAGATGCTATTAAAATATTCCAAGGAAGATTTTAGTGACTGTGCATGGCATATTTCAAGGTTCTCTCCACTGTATAATGATGTAGAGGATATCTAGTAAATGTCTTAAAATAGGCATCTTTTTTCCATTGGAAATCTAATGAATAATTTTCATTATAATTTAAAGAGAAATTAGAAAAGGGAAATAATTTAAAGCCTGCTTAATTCACCCTCATTTCTGATAATAAGCCCTTCTCTACTGGGCCCTGCCTCTGCCCTTCCTTTTTAAAAGGATATTTAGCACATGTTCCTTCTTATTGGGTAGCATAATTACAGTTGTTAGTTAAGTTATGAGAAAAAAAAAGTAAGGTCAGGATTCTTACAGATCATTCACTTACTGCTTCAGGAGGTTAGGGTTGAAGGGGCCTTAAGAAATGTGAGGTCATCCTAGCAATTGCCAAGACAGGTTTGATCTGGTATCTACTTTCTCCCTCGTATTATGTGAATATATCTTAAGAGTAGAAAAACAAAACAAAACAACAAAAACAGTTCCATAGTAAAAGGACTTATGGGTACAGGCAAGGACAGAATGTTCTGTGGCATTCTATCAGAACTCTGGGACATGGCTGAGATGTTCCAAAGTCCTTTGCTTCAAATCTGAACACAGAGATTGCTCATCAACACTAGAAAAAAAGATAGCAGGAAGGTTCTCCTAAAAAGCTAGAGAAACCCTTGAAAAAATGACAGCCTTGAAGCTAGGATCCTTTCGTCCAGCCTTGAAGTTAAAGATGTCTTCAGGAAGTCAGACTACTGTTTTTCCTACACATCCACATAGTTGCAGTGAAGTCCAAGTTTGTCTAAGATAAGATGTCTCCAAGGAGTATTCCAAGCAAACAGGAAGGAATCATAAATACATGTGCACTGAATAGAGATCTTCATGTCAGCCTTGTGGAATTAGTGAGTCATTAGGCCCAGGCCA
>NW_019154085.1:91773811-91838200 GCF_002288905.1 Enhydra lutris kenyoni | reverse complement strand
CCCCCCGCGGTCTATCTTCCCATCGCTTTGGATTCACTTCTCCGCCAGTCCTACCTTTCAGAAAGTGGTTGATTTTCTGTTTCTAGAGTTGCTGTTCTTCTTCTCTTTGATCTCCCGTTGGATTTGTAGGTGTTTGCAATCTTTAGATAAGCTATCTAGCTGATCTCCCGCTACCTGAAGTAGTCTCAGCCTGCTACTTCTCCGCCATCTTGACTCCTCCTACTGGTAATATTCTATTATGAAACTCTCTGAGCATTTAAAATCAGGAAAATAATGTGTTTTTCAGAAGGATATGAAGATTCACTAAGATAACATAGAGGAAGGGACAGTTTATAGAATTCACAGTGCTGTAAAAGTAGGTTCTACAATTGAACAGCAATTCACAACTGTTCTAATAAGAAAAAAATAAAATAGAAGAGATTATAGAGGCTCTTCTCCAAACAAACACCTCCTGTCTGGACAAGAGCTGGAAGGAACCTGAGTGATTCCCCTACTTCTTGATGGGACCCTCAGTTTAACTGTGTATCAGAATCCAGAACTCAGTCCTCTCGATTGCCAGGTGTCTTTTCTGGGGGTCTCTATGCACAATTTCCTGGTGATGCAGACTCATTAGTATAATAATAGACTTAGAAAGTCCTGGCCTCTCTACCCCTTCATAGGAAGCTTCTTTTAAACCCAACGTTTGATTGAGACAGATGCCAGGCATTTAGAACAAGTTCTTGGATTGGCCAATCTATTTTCATTTGGTTGTCATGGTTGGACTTGAACTATTTCAGAATTTACTGAATGTGAATAACGGCTAGATTCTTCTCATTTCTTTACATGAGAATTTGACAGCATTGATTTAGGAAGGGTTAAGGTTGAGGAAGTTGTGAGGCCTGCCTTTCCCCAGATTTTTCCCTGCCATTACATTTAACTCAATTCCTCCTGATTCTGGTCAATGGCAAGAACACGTAGCTCTGATATCCTTTTATATACGTTGACAGCTCTGATGTTTCCACTCCGTCTTCTTATAGCCTTCAGGCAGAGGACACATAGTTTCTTAACCTTCCCACATAGATTTTATTTTGTAAATTCTCTACCATCTTGTGACTTCCTTCAAAGCCTTCCATCTGTTTTCCTTTGAATAAAGACCATATAGAAAATCAAAAGGGTCAGCAGAAATAAAAGTGCAAATATATTTTATCTTGCTTTTTCTATCTACTTCATTTTCTTTGTTCAATAGCAGGATGAGCTTACAAAAATAGACAGTAAGCTGGGGAGCCTGGGTGGCACAGTCATTAAGCGGCTACCTTTGATCAGATCATGATCCCAGGGTCCTGGAATTGGGCCCTGCATCAGGCTCCCTGCTCCACGGGGAGCCTGCTTCTTCTTCTCCCACTCCCCCTGCTTGTGTTCCCTCTCTTGCTGTGTCTCTCTCTGTCAAATAAATAAATAAAATCTTAAAAATCAAAGGCAATAGGCCTTTTAAGTGAGTAATTGCTCTGTGACTAAGCCAAGTGCTTCTCTCTGAAAACATAAGTTAGATTTGGTGCTAAAGTGAAATCAAAGTCTGAGTACGAAAGACAAAACACAATAACAAAACAAAAAGTTCCCTTTTAATTCCATTAGTAAAGAGTTTATTAGATTGGATATTCAATCTAATCTGGATGATTAGACATGAACAGGAATGTGGTTGACATTTCTTCAAGACTTTCTTTCAGGAGAATATAATATAACCCCAAACAATGCTTTGCCAAAGTATCACTGGAAGGCTGAATAAATTTTGAAGCCACTCAGCATTTTACCTTATATCAAATCTTGCCTGCAATCCTGCTTTGAGATTGAACTATGCAAAATGGAAAGATTTTGTCAATAAAACACACACACACACACACACACACACACACACACAGGTCTGCATACATGTATATCCATTTTTATAATGTTGGTTTCTGAGGTTGAGGTGTTGGTTGTATTTGCCATCTCTCTTCCTGTCTTTTTTTTTTTTATTATTAGAAATACTAAGTACATCTCCTGTGTCTAGATATTATATTGTGGGATTTGTCCATGCCAGCTTTACTAACAAAAGCAGAATAAAATAGAGAACAATGTTTTTGACAAAGCCAGTATTTTTAATGTTTTGATTTATCTAAAGTTGGTATTTCTACTGTTCATGTTCTTCACCAGAAATTTTAGAAGCTCTTAGAATAGGAACTTTTTTTATCATTTCTTTTTTCCAAGAGTGCATACATGTAGCAAATGGCAGCAAAATATTTGATTTTGATTTTAATTATAATTGTTAAGGTACTGTGGAGAGATGGATTCATGTAAAGTAATTTCTAATTTAGTTTGAATCAGTATGGTTTATAAACACCTTACTTATTAGTTAGTAACTTATTGATTTAGAAGAAAATTAAAAATCAATTTGAAAACTGATTTGTAGAAAACTAACTCCTTTCCCTGTGTCATCCCTCCTCAATTACACAGAGAAGTAAAAACTTACTAATACACATGGTGTGCCATGTAGCTACATACAAATCTAGACGTTCCCTCCTCCCCCAAATTTGTTACCAATAAAGCTTTTAAATAATCTTTGTTAAGGTGATGTTTCATTTTATGTGTTGACTTGACTGGGCCATGCGGTGCCCAGATATTTGGTTAAACATTATTTCTGGTTTGTCTGTGAGGGTGTTTCTGGATGAAGTTAGCATTCATCAGTCAATGAGCAAAGCAGAATGTACTCTCTCATGTGAGTGGGATTCATTCAATCCACTGAAGGCCTGAATAGACTAAAAAGACTGAATAAGGAAGAATTCTTTTTCTGCCTATCCTTGTGCTAGGATATTGGTCTTCTGCCTTTAGACTTAGACTGAAACTTACATCATCAAATAACCTGGTTCTCAGGTCAGACTCGCTTTGGAACTATATCATCAGATCTACTGGGACTGGATTTTTTAGTGTCTGTAACTGCACGAGGCAATTCCTAATAATAAATTTATATATATATGCTATTATGTATTATATCATGACATTTATATTTATTATATATATATGTGTGTGTGTGTGTGTGTATACATATACACACACACACATATATATATACACACAAATTTAATGTATTAAGGTTCTCCAGAAATAGAACCAATAATATTTAAATTATTATATTATATTATATTAATCTAGAGAACCCCATGTTGGGGACCATCATCAAAGAACATGACCACTGATAACCCTGTGGGTTAGACCTGGGCACTCAGAGGCTCTTCATTTCCTCCCCTCTTTTGGGAATGTGGGTTCTGCTTGCCTTTCCCACTGTCAGGATCTTCTCCAAGGACATGGTCTTGAAATAGTTACATGGTGTTGAGAACATCCACACAGTATATGTGACTAAACCCAGTTAAGACCTCTTTACACATTTTCAAGATTTGGTGGGTGGGTGCAGGGTCCCATTTGTCTTGCTGCTGTTCATGACAAGCCTCATATGTAAGCTCTGTCTGTGTATTATAAAAGCCACCAGCAATGTCGAGTGGTCTGCCTCTTCCTTCATTCTTTCTCTGCTCTCTGAATACAGGGGCAGTTAGAGATGACATCCAGAAAACCCCCTAGAGGGTTACAAACCAATTCCCTAATACATTTGATTTATTTAAAATGTTATGCAATAACAAAAATATGAAAGAAAAAAACAAATTTGTACTATTTTTCAATGTAATATATCATTTTTCTCACCTTTATATTTCCAAATTCTGAATGTATAAGTCCAGGCTATATTGCAGTAGTGTAAATGTAACCTTTTATATGATCTCTCTATAGCAATTTCTGGACACCAGTGCATGAAATTCCACGAATACAAAGGAAAGATCTATTTCTTTATCAGAGATGAAGTTTGAAAGGCAAATATTTTGAAAGAGGGTGTATATTGACTTTAATTTATGTGAAAGTGAATGGATGGTATTAGATACCTTTGAGAGTTTGTTTCCCAAAGAAGGTATGGTTTGGAGAAGGAAAATAGCTGAAGAGGGTCACAGAAGGAAAAAGAGGTGATAATATGCCCTAAGGTCTCTTTCTGCCAATGTCACATTTCTATAAAGGCTACTGTAATCAAGACCACTCTCCCAAAGCTGACTGGGCACATCTCCACTCTGCTCTGACCCTTAGGAATAATTCTGGGGATAAGAAGTTGCCTTCTTTTAAGATTTATTCTCTAACTAGAACTGTGAGAAAATATAAACTACTAAGCAGATGCCAGCTTGCCATCTAGGGCAGCCTGACCCACTATATAAATTCTAGGGAGAGTGAAGAGAGAAAGGATTCTTTTTCTATTTGGGCTTATTGTAAGCATAAGTACTAGAATATTCTTCCGATAACAGGTAGAGTCATGTCTCCATTGTTTACTCGTCAGGATCAACTTGACTGCTTTCTGAAGATCACTGTGACACAGTAAATGTTAGAAAAGATCAGGCAAATTTTCAAAAAGAAATAGATTAAAGCCTGAGCTTTTGTCAGTCACTGAAAAGGAAAAATAAAATCCATGTATCTATTTTTAATTTGTATAAAATGCCAACTTCAATTTCATGCCAAATTGAGTGTCATTACAGGATTAAATAGTTTGGCTAGTAATTTTTGACATCACAGACATAATATTTTAAAATTTAACTTTTTGGCGGTCTCCAAACATTAGGTTATCTCATGTTAAGTTTGAACTTAACACATTGTCTTGTCCTTCTATTATCTAATCATTTCTAAAATTATCCAGAGTGAAAAAAATAACTTACTTTCTTAGTCATCTGTCTTCTAGCTCGCATTAGTAGGAAAGTATTAATGATCCAATTCTCCAGTTTAAATTTTTAGCAGTCTTCAAATTACCCCCCAAATTGGAACTTTTTGTGCTTTTTTTTTCATAACCTTTCACCTCATAGTTGCTTTATTTACATATCTGCTTATAATTACTTAAACATGTGTTCTAGTTATTGTGTTAGGAACTACAGAGGCAAGGGTGAACTACATATACAATCAACCCTCAGTGGTCTCACAGTCTTTGGATAGGAGACATTTAAGAGGATCACAAAGCCATCCTACCACTCCAACAGCTACAAAAACAACAACAACAACAAACTTGCATGTGTTCTTGCTAGAAGAAAGTATAGAAATCAGAGGGAGAGACATGAAATCCAGCCCTCAGGTCTGAAGAAACATATTAAGGTAAGATGATGTGAGTGAAGTCTTCATCTTAAAGTATGACTGGGAATAATGGCCACAAATTGGATGGAAGGATTTTGCAGTGGCACCATTGGCCAAAAGTAGCATGGTTCATACCATGGTGATATGTAAGCTAGAGAAAATTAAATTAGGTTCAAATGGTTTAGGTGATATATTCACTAAATTTCAATTAATTTTTCAAGGGAAACATATTCTTAATTAACTTCTATAAGTTCATTTAAATTCAGGCTCTGGCCTGATTTATTTATTATTTAAATAAATAGCATTTATTAGGAAAAGGTATGTTCTGTTATTCACAGAAATGTTCATAATAAAATGGGGAATATAATATAAATACTCACTCAGAAGCCTATTAATACCTGATCATCAGAAGTAAGCTCAAAAAACTGTAAATCTGCTGTGTTTTCCTCAGTCTGCTGGGGTCGTTGAGGTAGGAAGTCTGAATGACCTGCAGATACATTCTGATTCTCCTTTGTCTCTGTCCTGTTGGGCCACTTATGTTGAAATATTTCCATTAAATATATTTTTGATCTCAAACAGTTAAAACCCTAGGTAAAAAACTTCACCTGTGGGGGAATAACGTTTAATCCATTTTTAAAACATCACTATATTGTTCAAACAAAATTATATTAATTATAAAAAATTTAAGTAATGTACCAAAATACAAAGAAAATGTTAGGAAAATAACTCACCTAATAAACATTATTTCACATACATATGAATATATGTATAGATGAGGAGAGCAAATGAGAGTAAGAATGAGAGTAAGGGAATTTCAGGACATACTCTTAATTCCAAATCATATTATCTTAATTAAAATGTATTAATTTAAAATTTTCCCAAGTTTACTAGGAGAAAAAAGAAAATTTAAGTGACTCTAGAAACATTACTGAACTTTTAATAATTAACCCTTCATCCTAGGAAAAAACAACCCAGATGTCCTTCAGCAGGTGAAGGGTTAAACAAATGTAGCTCATCTTTCCCCTGGAACACCCAACAATTACGAACTCTTGACACAGAGAACAATTTGGAAGAATTTTTTTTTTTTTTATTCAGAGAACAATCTGGAAGAATCTCCAGATTGTTCCAGATTGTTCTCTGAGTAAAAAAAAAAAAAAATTCTCAAAAGATCACATGCTATATGATTGCATTTATATAACATTTTTGAAATGACAAAATTATAGAAATGATGAACAGATTAGTGGTTGCTAGTGGTTAAGTAAGCCGTGGGGTGGGAAGGACATGGATGTGGCTCTAAGAGGGCTGCACTGAGTGGCGGTGGTGAAAACATACTTTCTCAGCTTTATCAATGCCATTAGCTTGCTTGAAATATCATGCTAGAGTCTACCAAGATGCTACCTTTGAGGAAACAGGGTGAGGGAACACCACATCTGTCTGTGTTATTTTTTACAACTGCAATCTGCAATTCTTTTAAAATTGGAAGCTTAATTTAAAAAGAAAAAGCAGAGTGGATGAGAAAAAGAAGGTTGAGACCCAGCACTGAAAAACTCAGTAATCTTAAAAAGATAGGAACCTAATTAAAATATTAACTGGTTTACACATATTAAGTGGTCAAAAATGCATAAAAGTATAATAAATATGATATTTTATCTTGAAAAAGAAAACCCCTCAAAGCCTAAAGAATTTTGTGCCTAATCTACCACTGGGAAAGGCTTTATTATGTGGGTTCCTATGGTTTTTATGTTTTCAAAAATATCAAAAAGTTCTGATGAGCTTTTATGAGAAGAAAAATAAAAATCAGATTTTCTTTGGAGAGCCTTAGCAATGATTATTTTTTGATAGGTTGTACGAATAATGAACAGCATAATAGAAAGCCTCTAGGAAGAAATTTCAGAACTTAGATAATCTCGTCATTTATTCAAGAGACTTTGGTCGGTCATAATGTAAATAAATATAATTATCTTTTTTAGTACTAGGCTGTGACTTGTTAAGAATGAAAATAATTTGTGTTAGAAAATATTTTTTTTCCTACAAACTAACTCTATAAAGGCGTGGGAAAAATAGGGAAATATAAGTATCTTAGCTTCATTTTAAGCTGATCTTTGTAAAATGGAATTCTTCCAAAGTAAGCATTTATAGTACCATTTTGAGCTAAATGTAATATTGAAATCTGTATGAGTGTGCATTAATTTAATCTGTGTGTGCCTATGTTTAGCAACCAAGTAGAGAATTAATATCTATCCCTTCCATAGTGATAAAGACTCAAATTCTTCCCAACATTGTAAACCCTTCTTAACTAAATCATGGTTATGATAATAAATTCACATCTTGAAGGGCTTAAACCCAAGAGAATAAAGAACTTAATAATGAAAGTTAATGGGTTACAATCCATTTAAACAGTATATTCAGAAAGACTATGTTTCATTGGGGAGCTTTTGCCAGCTTAATGAATGAGAATCTTCTCTCCTGCAGGTAAGAAATAAGCCTGGTTAACCACACAAGCAAGGTCAGCTCACTGATCAAAACACTACCAGAGAAGACAGAAGGTGTTTGAAGGGCACTTTATCTTCCAACCTGGACCATGACCTTGACACAGGGACATTTTCCCCCTTATTATAGAATAGCAATTTACTGTGATTTTGTTTTTGAATTAATCATTTGAGGAAAGAAGTAACTTTCCACACTGTAAGGTAAAATATAGATAGATAGATAGATAGATAGATAGATAGATAGATATATCTATAAGGGCAAAACTTCAGGTTATTCCCTCATCTATTTCTTGTTTGTGGGGCTCAAAGACAGAAGCCACCTTAATGAAGGAATTAAAATGTCCCATGAAACAGAGGAGATGGTGTTCTGCTATGAGAGTCAGTCAGGCTGGTTTTTGGAGTTAGGCCATATAATCCCCAAGTGATCTTCTTTGTTCCATAGGCAGATTCATTACCATATTGCTCTGAATATTTATTAACTAACCTGAACTAACTGACCTGCCACTCTGAAACAGGTGCCCAGCTCTGCCCCTGGTGTGTGTCTAAGGATGCACATGGGAGAGAATTAGAAATTAATACTGTGAATTAGAAATATATAAACTGGGCGAGTGGACAAGGTTTGCTCAGGGGATGGAAGTGGAGGGAAAGAACACGACTCCCTGAAAGAAAATAGCCACGAGTAAAGTGGAAGTCTGGGAGATGGGGCCAAACTGCACATCAGGCCCTACAAGCAGAGAGAGCAGTGCGGCATGGTAAGGTGTGAGACTGTGTCTGGCCATCTGGCCACTTAGGACACACACACACACACACACACACACACACGCCACACACACACACACACACACACACACACACACACACACACCCTACCTTTTCCCTCTTCTTCCTGAGTATGTGTACTTGAGAAAGACAGAGCTGTGATATACAGGAAAGAACTATGTCATTATGACCCAGTTTTAGAAAAATAAAAGGTTATAAATAGAAAAAAACTGGTTATAAATGTGAAGGAAGAGAAAAACCAGCATTTAGAAAACCTGCCGTGGCAGAAAGAGTGGTGATAACAAAGAGGATAGCAAAGATCTCTGATGATATGGGTAGATGGTACAAATCACAAAATTCAGGGACATTAAGAAGTATAACTTTATTTTTTTATTGTTCAATTTGATTTTTTTTATATTTTTATTCAGGTAGAGCAGAATAAATTGAATAAAAATTTGTCAGACACCTTCCTCAATCCAAAAATCAGTACCCAATTTGCAGGAATCCTATAGAGGGCCAAAGGGTAGGAGGATCCTCTTGTCATTTTTTCACTCAGGTGAGGTGTCCATCATTGTAGCTGGGTCATTGGCCAACAGACCACATAGGTAAATGCCATGTAATTCCTTATTGTTCTTCACCCAGGTCTTTTGTTCTAAGTGACACATTTTTGACATACAGGGTATCATGGGAATTATCTTGCCATGCTCTGCTTCCCTGAGTGGGCAGATATTTCAATGATGCTGTCTCAGCCTCATTAGTTTAGATCGACGTCTCGGGCAGTAAGTGGATCCTGTAATGCTCCTAAAAGACTTCCTCATTCCCAAGTTTCTTTCAAGATATCCCAGTGAAGGTCCCTTCTCTGCAGGACCCACTAAGATCTTAAAGCACCTCATTTTTCTTGCTCCTCCCCCTTCTCCTCCAACATGAGGCTGGCTTTTCTATGTGGACCACTTCAGCAAATATAAATTGATTGAACTGGGTCTTTTGAGACCATTATAGTAATAGAGATAATAGAAGCCTAGCCAATAGTAGATTTTCTAATTTATAATTACAACAGTTTATAATGTATAATTTCCTAAGAGTTTCCTAATTTATAAGCCTGGTGTCTTCTCAGTTTATATTAAGGACCAAGGCTTGTGGAGGCAAAAATCTCAGAATATAATTCTTTCCCCCTTGGCTTCTAATCTGTCAAATCCTCTCCCTTAGGGCAAAGAGTCTAGAAAGGTCTAAATACTTTAATATGGGGGAAAATGGGTGAGTAGAGATGCAAAAGAAGAAGTTATAGAAGAAAGAGAGAGATAGATGATGGATTGATAAATAGATAATTACTCTGCCACATTAGTGAAACCTCCAGCTGATCCTGTTGATGAACACTCAGAAAAGTTAATTATGAAATACTGTGAATCCAGCTATACTGCTGGATAAATCTAAGATGCAGAGATTACATTCCTTTTCACCCATTATTTAGGATCTTGCAGTGATAGTCTTGGCAGCCTTATAACTCAGTAAATGCTAATCTTTGAGAATTTTTTGTAGTAGCAACATTAAAATGTTATTTAGCATTGGACCAAGTCGTCAGGAATCCTAAAATGTGAGAGATACATGACTTAATAACATGAAATAATAACAATGTTAAATAAAGTTAGTCCATTCTTGACAAAGGACTGTGGAACATGAAACAAATGTGGATCAAAGGCATATAGAGATTTCATTCACATACAATTTTCCTTCTTAGATAATCTTTCAAACAAAACATAAGATGGCCAATGTTAAAGATAGTTATTTACTGAAATTAAAAGTAAATAGCTATATATTATCTCAATAAATGTTTTTACTTTAGATTGATAAAAACTTGTGCATATGACCTCTCTTAAAGCTAGATAATCAATTGTGGTTGGGTGCAAGTAGGTGGGTGTTATTTCTTTACTAACTTGTTTAGGTGTATCAGGTAATGTTAGAAAAATACTTCAGTCCTTATCTGAAAGGCAGTGTTTCTCACTGCATCTATCTAAGTGGGAATAAAATTGGTAGAAAACATCATAGTTATGATAATATCAATTATCATGTGTCAAGTCTTATTCATTCCATAACTCATTTAATCTTTGTGACAGCCCTGTAAGGATGCCCTTTTATTTTCATTCATAGGTTAGGAAACTGAGACACTGAGAGCTTGTGTAGCTTGCCCAAGTAAGTGGGTGAGTCAGGATTTACAACCAGGCAGCCTGGCCTTAGAGGGTATGAACTTACCTTTCGCATTCTACATTCCAGAAGGTTCCGTTCCCTTAGACCTCATAAAACAAGAGGTAACCAGCCTGAGCATAAAGGTGGCAAGGCTTCAAAGTGAGATTTCAGTGTAAGGGCAATCAAAGACAAATATTGTGGCTTTTTTTTTTTTCTTAAAGATTTTATTTATTTATTTGAGAGAGAGAGAGAGAGTGAGAGAGAACATGAGAGGGGAGAAGGTCAGAGAGAGGAGCAGACTCCCCATGGAGCTGGGAGTCTGATGTGGGACTTGATCCTGGAACTCCAGGATCATGACCCGAGCCGAAGGCAGTCACCCAACCAACTGAGCCACCCAGGTGCCCCAACAAATGTTGTTGTTTTAATCCGAATTATTGGAGACTTTTAAAAGTTTATGTATGTTTATTTGGGCTGATAAAAATGTTAATTTGTTCAATTGGTTAAAGGATTTACATGTGAGGATATATTATTTAGGTATACATAGTTAGCTTAACCTTTCTCTTAAGGCCCTGTCCAAAGGCTTTTCCATGACAAGCCATGGTCAATCTGTACTTAAATACCTGAGAACACATGGAAATATAAGTTCAAAAAAAGTAAGGAGAGTCTTTAGGGAAAAACAAAAGTATAAGTTTAAGTTACTTTCCTAAAGAAACCCACAGATTAGGTCATCTCACATCACACAAATTTTACAGAAAATGTGGTATATACAATGGAATATTACTCAGCCATCAGAAAGGATGATGTATACCCACCATTTGCATCGACATGGATGGAACTGGAAGGGATTATGCTCAGTGAAATAAGTCAAGCAGAGAAAGACGATTGTCATATGTGGTATATAAGGAATAGCATGGAGGACCACAGGGGAAGGGAGGGAAAACTAAGGGAAAGAAATCAGAGGGGGAAAAAGAACCATGAGAGAATATGGACTCCAGGAAACAAACTGAGGATTTCAGAGGTGAGGGGGTAGGAAGAAGGAGTAGCATGGTGATGGGTTTTAAGGACGGCACATGTTACAATGAGCACTGGGTGTTAAACGCAAACAATCAACCACGGAACACTACATCAAAAACTAATGATGTACTGTATGGTGACTAACATAACATGATAATAATAATAATAATAAATAATAATAATAAATAAAAAGCAAATGTGGTGTAAGGTAGAAAGAAAAATTTGGAGTCAGGCAGACCAGAATGTGTACTTGTTTGTGCTGTGACCTTGGGCAAGTTAACTGACTTCTCTGAGCCTTAGTTTCATAACTATAAAGTGCAACTAAAACTGCCTATGCAGGTTGCTGTACGGATTAAGTGACATAACATGAAAATCCACCTTGAACCATGGTGGTAGCTGCTTTAAAGCTGCAAATATCCGTGCTTGAGCAAGATCACTGTAATGGTAACTAGGAAAAATGAATTTGTCACTGATCTTCTGAAGTCAGCCAACTATATATCTGCTGAGCATGAAAAGTTCTGTCTAGACTCTCATTCATGAGTTGCAGAATAGGATGTCCTCTGCGGTCAAACTGCCTGAGTTTGAATCCTGCTTCTGTCACTTATCAGGGGGTTGCTTACTAGCAATCTGCTTCATGTTCTTATGTCTTAGTTTACTCATTTGTACAGTGTATACCATAGTACTCTCCTCATTGGTTGTTATGAGAATGAAGTCTTAGGGCAGGGACGTAAACATGATTAAAAGTACAGAAGTGTTTGTTCTATAAAGATAATTAAAATGTATTTCTGACTTAAACTCTAATAATGGATTAGACTGAATGGTTTTTTAGTCATATACATTTCTGATATTCTTTGATTTGTGATTCAAATAGAAGTTGTTCCACATCTTATAGAGGCAATCAGAGGTATAAGCTTTTGGATATTTGGTAAATACTATTTTAAAAGCCTGATTAATTCAGCTTCACAATGTTGGCCTGAAGCTACCTTTTTTATGGGCCCACAATATCTGTATTTTTTTAATTGAAATCATTGTGTCTTTTGTGTATTTAAAGTGAAATAAGGCAAGTGAAATTTGAATTAATTATCTATCCCCCAAGATGTTTGATTTCATATATCTCCCTTGTAAGAATTTGAGTTCATGCAGGAAGAAAAGAAGAAGCCTGAGCAAAAGTGCAGTCACCTTGATGCCAAGGATTGTGATTATTAACAGCAAAATAACAGGCGATCAGACTCCCAGTCAGCCATTTCCTCCAGTCTTTAAGAGTTCTGTCCTATTAATCTGCGGTCTGTTGCCAACCACTCAGATTGCTCCCCAAATATGAACTCCATTCTCCATACTGGATTCAAAGTGTTCCAGACTTATTTCTGATCCCAGTGTATGATTAGATGCTGACTGAGTATCTGAGACAAGTGATGAGACACCTTGTCAAGGTTATAGTCAGTAGCTCAGACACTCCATCTCATACAATTTAGAGTTGGAAGGTGGTAGCTGCATTTATTTCTGTTAAGTGAGCTTTGGAGATAAATGGCAGGCTTCATTTTCCAGCTTACCACTTTTGTGCAGGTGAATAATGGATAGCTAAAAGCAATGACGATATCTTAACAAAAGAAGAATGGGAACTGGGATTTAGTTTCCTCCATCTATCTAAAATAATATCCCCTATCTCTGAGGTGTTACTGTCATCTCAATGGTACCCCCATTCATTAAACTTATTTTTGGCAAAACCTAAACATGTGAGAATCAACCGAGGTATTATTAAGTATGGTTTCTGCGGAGTGCAGACCGTGCCATAAAAATTTATATGTTTCATCAGAAGGTTACATCCAACTCAAAAGTAAAATTTGAAACTGAATTTTAAAGAATATAGTTATGAATGAAAGCTTAAAAGGAATGTTTTCCAGGTGAAACTAGAAGTTGGAGTCCCAAAAAATATAATGTGATGGAAATATAGTTCAGCTTCAGAAAACATAGACCGTGTCTGGTTTCTGTGTAGGAAGCCAGAAGCAAGCATCGCGGAAAGCACTTCAGATAGATTTGCCATCAAGAGAGGGGAAGGCTTTTTCTAGTTTCCTACAAAATGTCAGATATTGACTTTCAAACTGTGATAGAGAGAAATATAAAATCTTTAATCCCTGCCTACTCCTCCGTGGTGCTTCTGTTGATTTGTGCTGAAGAGAAGGGCAAGGGCGGGGGGATGAAATGTGACTCATCCATAGACTTAGAGCTCAACAAAATATGAGTTTTTAAACTACTTGCTCTCTTTGGCCATTCCTGCTTCTTGGTTTAGCTATTAATCTAATTACCCCAGTCAGGCTAAACTCCCTAGCTGCTAAAGTTTGTTAGAAGCCACAGCAAGGGAAAGGTTAGTGGTACCCGTCCCTTGATTGCTGAATGCCTGGGGTCCTTTTCTCTGGCAGATGATGCATTGTTCCTGTGCCTGCATTGCCATAATCCCACCGTTCTACAAGCCAGTATATAATTTTACAATCCTTCTCATTATTAGCATATTCCAATAAAGTTCAAATTTGTATAGCCTCAAAGCCATTAACATTTTGTAGCACATTCTGGGTGGCACATTGCTCATTCAGAAAAATGTCTGTAGAGGAACACTCTTCTGATATATTACACTCCTTGGTTCATCATTTAAAACTTGAGACATCCATCAGCATATACATCTTATTTAAAGTGTCAAAAGAGGGCAAAAAAAATTGCACTGACTTAAAAAGCCTTGTTACTTAAACTTCAGGGATCACTGCATCCATTTTCTCTCTTTACTGTTAACCATTTTTTCCCTATTTTTTTCCTCTATCCATTCACTTTTAAATGAGAGTCACGGGAGAGAGAGAGTGAGTAAGCACCTGTTAAAGACCAGCATTTAAACCAAATTTTTTTAGGAAAAAGATAAAATTATTATTTGTCTGGGTTTAAACGAGGCACCGTAGAAATATCTATATTCTGGGGCGCCTGGGTGGCTCAGTGGGTTAGGCCTCTGCCTTCGGCTCAGGTCATGGTCTCAGGGTCCTGGGATCGAGCCCCACATCGGGCTTTCTGCTCAGCGGAGAGCCTGCTTCCCTTCCTCTCTCTCTCTGCCTGCCTCTCTGCCTACTTGTGATCTCTGTCTGTCAAATAACTAAATAAAATCTTAAAAAAATAAAAAGAAAAAAAAAGAAATATCTATATTCTTAGAAGCATCTTCTTGGTGGTTAACATTTTTGTAAAATATTGTTATTCATGTAGGTGAGGCTAAAAAACAATCGAAATTTCTCACTTTTGTAGAGAGACTCAATAAAACTATTAAAGTCTGTAGGAGGTTCTTGGAGTTTAAAAATTATAGCATTGATCATTTTTTGTCACTCCTTAGGAATCTATTATAGGATAAATCACTGAGGAACATGACTGACGTTTGGCTGAGTAGAGACACAGTATCACTGTTTGCTTTTTAGGCTCCTGTGGGTGGTTGGGATAGAACAGATGATCATCTCCTAATCGTGATGGAGTGAGCTTTTTGAATGGCTCTCCTTTTACTTATTTTGATAGTGTAATTGTCACCACCAGAGATTTATTCTTTCACTGGTTCTCAAACTCTGCTGGACTCTGATTTTCCAGAGAAGCTTTTTAACAAAAAAGTTGCCTAAAGCCCACACGTAGAAGAATCTGTTTGCAGGTGGTTGGGAAAGAGCATTGATTTCTGCAGTTTTATCCACTCATTATGTGACTCTGAGACACTTAGTTTGGGAAACACTGAGTTCAAGTGATTCTTTAGTGGATTCTGTAAAATACAGATGCCTCTAGGAAATAAGATATGATCATACACTTATGTCCTATATTGAAGTTTTGTTTTGTTTTTCTAATTTGTTTCTGCCTCATAGGATGACCCTCCTTGAACAAGACCAGTGGTGTGTTGACAAAGTGGCTGAAGGAAGGGTGGGGAGTGGATTATGGGATTGATAGAAAAAGCCTTGATTCATAGCATTTGCTAATTTCGATGGTGTAAATTCTTTATCATGGCCAATTTCAAGGTACTAATGGATTAACAACCATCTCATAAAGTTTCTCTTGTGAGTTAATGACATGAGGCTCCTGCATACCACTGATACTGTAACTATTTTTGAGAAAGAAAGAAGGTAGTTTCTGAATATATATATATATATATATATATATATATATATATATATATGGCCCTGGGCCAGTAAGGTATGGCTGGGTGTGATGCTCTCGTAAGGACATCCAGGGAAGGGTTATGGTCAAAAGCCAATAAACAAAAGCTATAAGAAAGTAAATTCTGTTTAAAAGTTCAACAGGATTTTATTTGGGATGTAGTTTTTTGGACCTGGTATAAAAGCTGTATGGATGAGAAAAATTGAGGAAGGTGGCTGAGGTCAGGTCTTAGGTTAATGACAACATGTAGGCAGCCCAAACAAGAGGCATCAGAGGAAAGAGGAGATGAGCCACTAATCAGAAATCTAACAGGCCCACACAAAATCAAGCAGTAGATCAGTCAAGATGTTAAAGCCAGATGAAGCAGATAACATGTTTTAGACAGAGAGTGGCAAGTGGAGAGAAGACAATTTGTGGGTAAAGTTGAAGATGAAGCCAGGACAAGTATCAGGAGTGTTGGTACTAATTGCCTTGCTACATTTACGCAGCATCAGGAGCAAAGAAGACCCTTAATAGAGTAAAGCTGTATGGTAATTTACACTACTGAAATACAGAGATTTAAAAGGGAACCTCAAATTATTCTAATTAGAGTGAAACTTGCTAAACTATCTATGTGATGTCAAACTGTGCCATGTATGTTAACTTCCTGACAGACACTGTGGGAAACTCATCATTACTAGTGTCCTCACTTAGAAGCCACATTCCAATTTAAGTTTTTCTTTTTCAAATACAACAATATCAAAAATGGCTACCAGCTTTCTGAAATGTTAGTAGCTTATGATTTCTCTGGCAATAGGCAGTGATCTTCAGATCATATATTTCCCTTATGCTCACAGTGGCAGACCCTTGGAGTATGCATGAGCTTTTGTCTTATCATCTAAAAGTAAATTGTAGAACAGGAAGAATTATTACTTTAACTACTTACCAATGCACTCAAGATGGAAGAGTTATCTCTTTTATCCCATGTAAAAGAATAGAATGATCAATCATTCAGTAGCATCTTAAGAGTACTATGGGGATTCATGAAGATATTGGAAGGGCAACCAGTTTGTTTTCTCCAAAATAATTGTTTAATAATTATACACAAAAACTAATGTAATATGTTAAGACAAAGATAATATTTCAAGAAACAATTAGTCTCTATTATAATGACAAGCACCTTAGATAATGAATTATAAGGAGAAGGAAATAGAGTTGATTTATACCCACAGAAACAAATTCTGAATGAATAACCTTATTATAAATGTATATTCATTTTTCTTATTTGATTTTGTCCACATTATTTCTCACTCTGACACTCTTTTTGCAATACAATCAAGCATAAAGATTTAGAGAAAGATAGTCCTATTTCTTATTGGTTTGGCATGTGAGTTTCATCCCCAAACCAAACTGACTCATGAGAGGTGATAAAAAGAACTGATACCACAGACTGAAGAGAAATATGCTATTTACAAGTGCCAACCTTGAGGGTCTCAGATCAGAAGTGAGTTAAAAACAAACAAACAAATAAACAAAAAACACCCAAAACTACCTGGAGATATTAAGGCAGTTATTTTACTTCATGTATTTCGAGAACATAATTTCTTTTAAATGGCACTCCTCTACCCTTTAATTTGGGCCCTACATAAGTTAAATAATATAGTTTAATTCATGGCTATTAAATTATTTAATTAATAATTAAGTATAAGTTTAATAAATTTATATGTAGTAAAAGGGCGGAGTATAATGCTATCTTCAGTGCATAATTTAAGAATAGTCAGAAACAGCATAGCACAAAAGTGACTTTATTTTTCTGAGCATTGATAATTAATAATAAAACAATAATATGAAAGGTAAAAACTGTGATCTAAGAAAAAAAAGAATACAATTATACCTATCATGAAGATAGGTATATCTATGCTTTTTGGTAACTGAAAAACATAGAAATGTTATTGATTTTATGATTATTTCTCATTTATAGTGAAATGAGAAAACAAACCAAATAATTTTATGATTATTTCTCATTTCTAACAAAATGAGAAAACAAACTCCATTTTCAGGAAATAAAATATTTTCTCCTTGGACTCAATACTAATTTGTATAGAGATACTAAGTAATGTCACACTTCACAAGGTCCTCAATAATTTATTGCAAATGCAGTATACACTTATCATGGTGATTTCACCTAAGATGCATCATATGTAATTCATGAAAGTGGCTTTGAATTTCTTCAGTAGATCTTTGAATCTGCAGAGGTCAAATTTCCCTGTAAGTATCAAAATTTTGTTAGAAAATAATCTTCTAGTTTCTTCATCCTTAATAAGTTATCCAATCATAAAAAAAACAAAAAACAAAAAACAAAAACCTCTATTTGTAGATGATCTTAGTATATGAGAACCCATGCATGGAAGAATGGCATCTTTTGATAATGTTGTATGGTAGGAATGATAAGAGAGCTTTACCTTCCGTCCAGGTTATGCTATGAAAAATCTACCTACAATTCCAGAAAAGCTATGAAAAAATTCCAAAACCATTAGAAATGATGTTTAAACATACCAGGAAATTTGTATGTAAGTTAAAGGAAATAATGCTTCAATCATGTTATTTTACAATGAAAGCCTTAGATTAAATGTAGGTAAAAGACCTGTCTTTTATTGAAAATGTTATTTGTTTTTTCCCAGAAATACATTAAAGAGATAATTTTTATATTCAGAATGGCATAATTGCCACTTAAATTAATTTTCTTAAGAAAGGAATAAATAAAAGTACAAAGAGTGAGATAAATTTAGTTGTTTTATGAATAGCATTTGTTTGCAGTTGCATAAGATATAAGATTTCTCTGAAAAATTACATAAAGAAAAAAAACTCTAGATAATGGCTCTCTGTTTCTGTAGTTTCTAAATACTACCTTTTAAAGTTATTGCTCAAATGTAGATATTTAAATATTTTATAGATAAGGACAGAAATCCCAACTGTAAAACAGGAAGAATTTAAAATTTTCAGAAAATTTGAAACTTTGTTAGACACAAATCTCTGAATCTCTGAGAGACAAAAGATGAGTTTCCATCAGTTTGGAAGCCATTTTGTAGAAATCTCTTTGGGTCTGTGCTGAACAGAAGAAACACTAAGTATTACTCAACCTTGGAGTGATAAATAACAGTTGAGTTTTTTACAGGATTGAACAGTTTAAATTCCATTCATTAATAAATGAAGGCCATAGTCAAATAATAACAGTAAATGTGAATATAATAGCAACAGCACAAATAAATGAGTTCTTGGAAGAAATAATTCTGTGAGCAGACACTAAATCAGCAATGATTACTATCTTACAAGAGTGTATCAACTTCTCTTTTCATGTTACTCTAATATCCTGAGCAATGGCATTACGTATTGAAAAGTAAAAGAGTAAGGCTAAAAATATATTTTAAAACAAACAAACAAAAAATTCTTCATTAAAAGAATTCAACTCTTTTAATGAAAAATAAATTCAACTGATTAAAACTGATCCAAATTTTACTATTATTCTAGTGTACGTGTGAGATCAAAAGTGCATAATCCAAAAAAAAAAAAAAAAAAAGAAGTACACAGCCCTATATGAATGGAAACTTGAGCCACTGACAGCCAGTCAGCCTCACTGAATTTTGCCTTCAAAATGACCAATAAAATTGTTATGGACTGGGGTGCCTGGGTGGCTCAGTGGATCAGGAGGCTGCTTTCAACTCAGGTCATGATCCCGGGTCCTGGGATCAAGCCCTGTGTCAGGATCACTGCTCAGTGGGGAGTCTGCTTCTCCCTCTCTCTCTGCCCTTCCCCCACCCCTGCTCATGATTGTGTGCATGCACTCTCTCTCTCTCTCTATATATATATATATATAATAAATAAAATCTTTAGAAAAAATTGTTATGGACTTACATTTGCAAATATCACAATCCAGGGACTGTTGACCTTATTGTGATGAACAATGGTCTTGGTTTTTCTGAGGGACCCAGTATGGGTCCTTTGAGGTTTCTGAAAGGGGTTCTGAAGCCTCTGAAAGAGAGGGATGAGGGAAAAAAAAGAGTGAGGAGATGTGGACATCTTCTTTTGCAGGTGCCATTGGCAGTCTGTCTTAGCTGCTGAAAAGTTATTTCTGGCAAAGACACAATAGGCTTTGAGTGTCCTTGCTTGATTTTGCCCCAACAGACTCAAAACTATTGGGCTGAGCTCAGTGAAAATTAAAACAATTGTAAGAGTAAAGCATTTGACATTAAACAGATGTCTTGTTTGAGTATGAGCATTTGACTTCTAAAACTATATCAAACATTTCATCTGTTAACCAGTTTTGAGAGATACATCATTTAAAACATTGTGCTTTGCTGAAGATTGGGCACAGTAAAATGCTTGCAAAGTTTAAGACTATAGATCTTATAATTTGGGTTAAATGCTAGGTGGAAATAGATGTTTGTCCTCAAAACTATTGTTATGTATTTAAAATCAGAGCACTGACTTTCCTCAGGTCTTGCTTTTTCAGTTTTACCTATTATAGAATTTTCCATCAATAGAATTATGCATTACCAACTTTGGTTGAATGAGAAGTAAGAAATATGGAAAAGAAGATTTTAAAATTAACAATGTATCTCTATGCCTTTTCCTGAGGTTATACTTTTACTCTTTAAACGCCACTGGATCTCCTTGGCATTTTTTGTTTGTTTGCTCCACAGTTTCTGGTACTTTTTTGGACCTCCCACTAGTGAAGCTAATTTCCTGTGTTCAAATACATATAAACACATGCATTAGACAATAGAGAAATTGAGAGGAATGAGAATAATGGAGAGTGCTTGTGCATTATTCCAGTTATCTATTCTATAACAAGCTATTGCAAAACTTAGTTGCTTAAAATGGTCATTTGTTTTGCTACCAGTCTTCAGTTTGGAGAAGTCTCTGTGGAGATGTTCATCTCAGCTCTACAAGGCTTCAGCTGGGATTTCTTAACAGTGGCTTGAGGTTAGGATGATTCTTCCACCTTCCAAAATGGCTCACTCACAAGGCTGGCTAGCTGTCAGTTGGGATGGAAGATGGTCAATTGAGAGGTCTATCAGAGCTATTCACTGGGGGCTATTTCTTATCCACCTGAGCTTCTCCATAGGGCTGCCTTTACTTTTTCAACATGTAGGTTCAAAAAGTGAGTGTTCTAATGGATATGAGGTAGAAGCTGCCATCTCTCAAAGATCTGCAAATTGGCACAGGCCAACTTTTACCATAGTCTTATTGTTGAATAATCAGAACCCAAGGAAAAGGAACATTGACTCTACCTCTCTTTGGGAAAGGTGTGGAAAAAAACAAAACAAAACAAAACAAACAAACAAACAAAAAAACCTGTGGCCTCCTTAAATCACCACAGATGAGTTGTGCAAAATTTGGAATTTCAAAATATAAGTATGCTTCTGCCCATATCCACAGCTATAGTAGGTGGCCATCAACACAGTGTGATTTTTCTTACATTCAAATTAATTTTCACAATGGCCTTCCACAGTACCTAAAGTTTACTTACTGAATTTTAGAGGTTAAACTTATCTCTGCCTGATCCCCTCATCTTAACAATGAGAAGGAAGGAGAAGGAAAAAAAAAAAAAAAGGAAACTCGTGTGTTAAATGCACAGTCAATAGCAAATTTATTTGGAACTCTGACATCTAAGAGGGTTCCTTCTCCCATCTTTGGACTATGCATTGTCTTCAGAAAGTTCCTGTCACCACATGCATAGGAAACCTAAGAAATCTTGATATCACATCACAAGGTAAATTTACTAGATTGACTAACTGTTCCCAAAGAGTGAAGGACCCTTCAGGAATGAAGTACATACATTTGGAAGGTAGAAGAAATCTTACAAAGATTGAAGACACATGTAAATACTTTGTGGCTTGGAAGTGGGCGTACATGGGAAATAGAATTAATGAGGTAGGAATGGAAGGAAACATATGGACACTGGGTGATTTAAATGCACAAAAGAGAGAAGTAGAAAATGAATTTTGTGGAAAATTCTTAGGTTTCACCCTGAGGACAAAAAGAAAGGATTTAACAGGTTTTAGTTTAATTCAAACACTAACTAGAATAAACGTATAATTACAATATTTTGATCTGTAAATATAGAGAAATGACAGTTCTTTTGCATATGAAAGCATAAAAATGATCTGCATTATGCTTTTGTTGAAGAATAATGAGGGATGTCTTAAATATCACATAAACCCATCTAAATGGCTTTTACACAGCATCTTCCTTTATTCAATTCTAGAAGATTTTTTAAAACTGCTTGAAATTGATTAGACCATCTTTGGTTCCCTAACATAATAAAGCTTAGAAAATAGCTTTCACTGAGCTGCAGTATATTGTAATTTAAATTGAGTGATTTTCTAGCAGAGTCAGGTAAACGATGAGCCAAACTATAGTGTGGCCTTAGGTGAACCTATTCTAGGAACAAGCAACTTATGTTTTAACTTGTTTTAGCAGATAAAACACAAAGGATACCGTTTATTAACCTTGTTCTTTGTAGGTAGAGGCTTTGTACGTTGTGGTGTGGTTGGATTGAATTGATCAATTTAGCCAAACTGACCAGTCATCTCAGAACTAGAGATGTACAACCGGAGCTAATTATAATTTAGATGTAGGTATCAGGATTTCTTTCTTTCTTCCTTTCTTCCCTTCCCTTCCCTTCCCTTTCCTTGTTCCCTTCCTTCTTTCAGAAAAGGAGAACCGGTTTGCCACTATTTATTACAAAAGCAGGGAGTGAGTCATTAACACATTCAGCTATTTTTCTCCGGCTAGAATAAAAATAACCTGCATTATACACGCTATCTGTAATAGTTACATAATCCTGATAACTATATTTAAAAATAGCTACTGAAATATGTCAGGACAGTTCGTTGAAAATAATAGACACTGGCTTTTGCTGATTTAAGCAAAATGTGGATTTATTCAAAGGAAGTGCCGAAAAATGCCAGAAACCCACACTGAGTATTTATTGCCAGGGACGAAGCCTCAGAATCCTGCTGTATCGTACAGCTGGTCCAGTGGTGGTCCGGGGCGCGATCACTGGGCTCCTCTTCCACAGCTTGCACCACTGACCCACCAGCATGGAACTGGGAAGGCTGCAGAATCTTGCCACAAAACAAGCAAATTCTTGTGGTTTCTAGCTTTTGTCTGACCAGGCCCAACTCATGGGTAGAGCCAAAATGTCTCAGCTCCGGCAGCCATAATAAAATATCATAGATAGGGTGACTTAGTGAGCAAACATTTAATTTATTACGATTCTGGAGGCTGGGAAGTTCAATATTAATGTTCAGCGGGGTTTAGTTTTTTAGTAAGGGGTCTCTTCCTGTCTTACAGATGGCTGCCTTCTTGTTCTGTCTTTACAGGGTACAAAGAGGGAGGGCTCTGTTCTCTTCTTATCAGGTCACTAATCCCATCATGGAGGCTTCACCTTTATGACCTCATCTAAATGTAATTAGTTTCCCAAAGGCCCCACTTCAAATATCACCACATTGGGGTTTAGGGATTTACCATATGAATTTTGGTGAGGTGCAAACCCTTAGGCAGTAGTACAAGGATCCCTGACATCAAATCATTAGCATTTGTGCTTTAGAGAAGGTACTGAACCCTTGGCAACTCTGAAAGGTGGTAGGTAAGAAATATTTTGACATCTTTCTTCATCTTTCTTCCTCTTTGATCTAAAGTAGGAGTTTCCCACTGGCCCTAAGTTCCTGAGAGCATGGGTGTCCTCTTTTATCAGAGTCCCTACTAGCTAAGTGTTTCTATATATTTATAATATTTATATAAATCAACTTATTTGTGTTATATTTATATTAATTATTTATTTATCTGCATCTATATTTATATTTATATATTTGTATATATACTGAATAAATGATTCCTCATGTTCAGTGAAATCTGAACTCCTGTTGTCCACAAAATGTGCAATGTTTTTTTGAATAGACATAGACAGTACCAGAGCCAGACTTTCAGTCACATTGGCCCTGACATTTCAGAAGTCCCCAAGTTTTAGGGTCTTGGCTATGAGGGCATCTATTTCATACTCTCCCCAGTTTGAACATATCTTTGTCCAAGTACCTTCCCCACTGTGGTTCTAGCTAGAACTCAGCCAATCCAATTCTGCTTCTGCCTTAAACTCACTCTTAATACAGATGGTATCTAGGGATTTCATAGAGACTGGCATGATCTTTCATGTCAAAGGGGCTTTAAAAGTCTTTCCTGGCCTGAAAACGAAATGGTTACAGCCTAAAATGATCACATTCTTTGAAGGAATTTCTTCACCATCATAAAATAAGAAATTATGGGATTTTCCCAGGTATGGGAATTTGACTTATTTTTAGGGGCGTGGTAGCATTATTGTGTAAACAGAAATGATAATAAGAATTTAACAAATTTTATAATGTTTTTAAATCATATATAGAATTTGATTCCCAAACTACAAGTTTTATATTCTAAGCGGAGGTTTGTGATATAAATGTTGAAAATGTCTTAACTGGATAATGAAGCAGAACAACCTAATTTCAACTCATTTAATATCCATTAAGACATCACAAAGTATTTATTGATTTGCTAAAAGAAAAATGAGAGAAAACAAGAATTGATTGGCTATTCACCCAAAACTTTATTAAACAGAGATGTAATTTAAAAATAGATTTTGAAAAAACTCTTAATTAGACTTAATTGACTAGTAAGACAACATCTATGGAACTTCAGTATATCAATATTTGAGATAAAAAATAATACTTTATTAACTCTACATAATCAAAACAAACATGAGATGCTCAATTAACATTGGTTTCTTGCAAAGCATATCCTGACTGGTAATTTTTCTCCAGATTTAGAATACCATTTATTCTTAAGACTAACATTCCTTTGTCATCACGGACCTCTGAGTCTGAGGGCTGCATGTAGGCCTGTGGAATAAGTGAGAATCTTATGTGAGCACATTGAGAAAGGGTATTTGATTGGGAGTAACAAAGTTGCGTTCAGTAAGACTGCCACTAACAGCTGTTTGATCTTGGCTCAGAGCTTTAATTTTTCTATTCCTTGATTTCCTTAAATGAAAAGTAATGACATATATAATTCCTGAAGAATAACAGAACTAACATGCTGTGGCCCGCTATGAAACAGTGACAAACCTAATGTTTATATAAATGCTTTCTCTAGTTTCCACCCATGGATTCAATAATTTTATATTCCCTTCTATAGAATCTTCTCTCATTCTGAAAATATATTATGTACTAGGGATGCAAAATTGTATAATAAAAAGAAAGGCAGGTATGCTAGATAAAAGTTGCACAATAAAATCATGGTTCAAATAGGAAATAAACTAAAATGTTCCATGATTTTAACAATTGATGGAATATCAGAAAAGAGAATCCATATGCCACTAATTCTAGGATTCTCAACAAACGACTTAGGAAGTACAACACAGGACACTTTGCAAAGGATGTGTCATTCTGTAACATAAAGTGTCTTGAACTGAGTCACATTTATAAAAGTAGGTTAACATAAACATCTTTTTTTCATCTCAGCTCACTGGCAGTCTGTGGTAAACAACACAGACCTGATCACCATGGCAGACCAAAATCTAGCCAAAATGTAGCCCTTAACAATTTTTGTTTGTTTCAAAGGGGGAAATACAGAGTAGGAGTTTAAAAAGTACTGGAAGAAATAGAGTAGCTCATTTTATACAGAGCAGAACAGAAATGCTGACTAGACACAAAGGAGTAAGTAAGATAAGTATATTAAGTTACAAAGGAAACAAGAGCATAACTAAACGTACTACTCAAACAAACATTAGGAAAAAGAAAGAGAAGGGATGCATAGAGGATGGTGAATGAGATTATTGCTTATTTTGAAATATGGAGGAAATGCTCAGAAGCACCGGAAATATAAATAGCCTGAAGAAAGACTGATTCTGAGGAATAGAAGGAACAATGGAAAAGAGTCAGGTTGAGATTGTTGCTTTTCGTCTTGTTTTCAGACTTAATAGAATAATGATTTTTAAAAACCCTCTGAATAGAGTAACTTGTGCTTATATGTATGTCTGCATTTTCTATATAGACTCCTTTAAAAAAAAAGATTTATTTACTTATTTGAGATAGAGAAAGAGAGAGAGAGAGAGAGGAGAGAAGGGGAAGGAGAGGGAAAAAGAGTCTTAAACAGATTCCGTGTTGAGTGCTGAGCCCCATGCAGGGCCCAATCTCATGACCCTGAGATCACTACCTGACCTAAAGCCAAGAGTCTGACTCTTAACCAACTCTGTCAACCAGACACCCCTCTATATAGACTATCTATTTATCTATATCTATCTATCTATCTATCTATCTATCTACCTGTATCTACCTACCTATCTACCTGTCTCTGTGTGGCAGGTAGACATTCTCAGAGGTGATACTTGAGCTGAATTTCAAAGAGAAAAAAGTATATTAGACAAACCAAGAAGGACCAGAACCATCCTAATCTAACTATAGGATTTTAATGGATCATGGATGTCTTTTGGTCCAAATATAAAGTTCATTAATGATTGATTTAGAGATGAATAAGGAAGAGCATGGAGGACATTAGGAGAAAAAAGGGAAAAATGAAGGCGGGGCTTCAGAGGGGGAGATGAACCATGAAAGACTACAGACTCCAGGAAACAAACTGAGGGTTTCAGGGGGGAGGGGGCTGGGGGGGATGGGTTAGCTCAGTGATAGATATTAGATGATTAGATATTGCACATATTGCAATGAGCACTAGGTATTATACGCGAACAACGAATCATGGGACACTATATAAAAAACTAATGAAGTACTGTATGGTGACTAACATAACATCATAAAAAATAAAATAAAGAGAAGCTGCCTTAAAACAAGTCATTCTTTCTGAGGAAAAAACTGCATTTTCCTCATATATATAAAAATGAGTGTAACGTTTAAATCAGTATTCCGCTATGGAGAAGATAGAGAGCAAGCCAGAGTCTGGCATCCTTGGTGAGGGAGTACTTCAGCAGTGTGGGCTGAGTAGCATTTTCAGAAGGTGAAGAAACCTTCAAAATCCTTGACAATCTAAGTTTGGAAGTGTTAACGCTGTAGTTTGGAGAGTTTTCAATGGAGACAGTTCTTGACACCAAATGAGACTAGAGTTCTCTCCATGAGTGGCTTTACTCACAATCCAGCTTACAGATAAATTGGCTGAGAGGAACCAACATTACTTTTCAGGTGTCCTATACCACTGGCTTGAACTGAGGCTGTCACTCCAGTGGGGAAACAAGGGCAGAAGATCCAGTGCCTGCTTGTGCACTATGAAACTGATCCTTGGATCATTCGTCAGTGTGTCCTACAGTGAGTGAGCACTTGACATTGGAGCAAATTAGTGAGAGCAAATGAATTGAACCTATAATTCGATCTTTGGTCATTCTAACATTCTAATACGAAGGGTAGTCGAGATATTTCCAAAAAGTTGTATACCACAGAAAGATAAAAAATAAATCCATGGAAAAAAACCAGAGCTACAAAAACAACGTGTGAGCAAATAATTTAATAAGTCTTAAATTTAATTCTAAACAATTATTTTGCCTTATATTGAAAAATAATGATAGCAATTTTGTACTAAAGTCTAAGATATACTCAAACAACAACCATGGAAGTATGTTTGCATTTTAGCTTTCTTATTAGGGAAAGAGAAAGGATAGACGTGTATTAGGTCTTGTTTAATAAATATGCTAGATATATGAAAGTAGTCATCACATTATAATTCTATACGTACATTGTGAGGCATAAAAGGAAAAATGTTGGAATTAAGAAAACACAACCAAAATACTCTTCAATATACTAATATTTAAATGGGATTTTAAGGGGTGATAAAAGAGGCATTTAATAATAACAAATGTTATCATCCAGTAGGAACACATTAGTCACAAATACTGAAGTACCTAATAAAAAAAGTATAAGATATATTAATAGTTTAAAATTTAATTTAAAACACATGGTAAGACATGAAAATGTCTGACAAATCACAATCATTGAGGAAGACTTCAATTCAACCCTCTCAGCAGTTTTAAGATTAAAAAACTATGCTGGGTGGCTCAGTGGGTTAAAGCCTCTGCCTTCGGCTCCGGTCATGATCCCAGGATCCTGGGATGGAGCCCTGCATCGGGATCTCTGCTCAGCAGGGAGCCTGCTTCCTCCTTTCTCTCTGCCTGCCTTTCTGCCTACTTGTGATCTCGGTCTGTTAAATAAATAAATAAAATCTTTAAAAAAAAAAAAACTATGCTAAATGGCTAACAGAGGGACAGAAATTCTGATACAACATATACTTTTCTTCAGAGAGGGAGAATTTCTAAAAAGACAACCCAATATAGGAAGGATGTACACAGATATACCACTAAAGATGGTTCATGCAGATGAAATGGCTAGTAAACATTTTAATAGATGTACAGGAGAATCCATCATCAAGGAAATGTCTTTTTAAAAAGCTTTAAATTCATTGTCAAATGTTTAAAAATGTGATAATGCCCAGTGTTGCTGAGGATGCAGAACGAGAATAACATTGTATAGAGTGGGACCGTTATTACTAAAGCCTTTTAGAAGCAATTTGCCAGTACCTACCAAAATTTGAAACATTCAATTTTTGAACAGGAGTTTCAATTGCATGATTGTATCCCAATGGAACATTTGTATGTTTGTTTGAACATGCTACTATAACATTGTTTGTAATCGTGAAAACTTAGAAATACTATAAACATCCATCAATAGGAAAATATCTGAATACTTTAAACAATTATGGTACCTTCACAATTAATTAAACCTACCTTTAGTGACATGAATATATTGCTAAGATATATGGTTAAGTAAAAGAAAATAAAGTTCTAGAAAAATGCATGTAGCATTTACAGGAAAAATAATATTTTCATGTAAATACCTAGAAAAAAGGCTGAATGTGTAGACATTGAATTCTTTTTTTTTTTTTAATTTTCAGCATAACGGTATTCTTTGTTTTTGCACCATACCCAGTGCTCCATGCAATCCGTGCCCTCTCTAATACCCACCACCTGGTTCCCCCAACCTCCCACCCCCTGCCCCTTCAAACCCCTCAGATTGTTTTTCAGAGTCCATAGTCTCTCATGGTTCACCTCCCCTTCCAATTTCCCTCAACTCCCTTCTCCTCTCTAACTCCCCTTGTCCTCCATGCTATTTGTTATGCTCCACAAATAAGTGAAACCATATGATAATTGACTCTCTCTTCTTGACTTATTTCACTCAGCATAATCTCTTCCAGTCCTGTCCATGTTGCTACAAAAGTTGGGTATTCATCCTTTCTGATGGAGGCATAATACTCCATAGTGTATATGGACCACATCTTCCTTATCCATTCGTTCGTTGAAGGGCATCTTGGTTCTTTCCACAGTTTGGCGACCGTGGCCATTGCTGCTATAAACATTGGGATAGAGATGGCCCTTCTTTTCACTACATCTGTATCTTTGGGGTAAATACCCAGTAGTGCAATGGCAGGGTCATAGGGAAGTTCTATTTTTAATTTCTTGAGGAATCTCCACACTGTTTTCCAAAGTGGCTGCACCAACTTGCATTCCCACCAACAGTGTAAGAGGGTTCCCCTTTCTCCACATCCCGTCCAACACATGTTGTTTCCTAGACATTGAATTCTTAACTTTAGAAATTTCTGAGGAGATAGAAAGGCAATAAGGAGGAAGCTAATGAGCAATGTTCATGTTTTTCTGTGCATATTTTTCAGAAAGGATGTATTAGTGTTCTATTTGTGAAGTTAAAATTATCAAGTGCAGGCTGGAGAAGTGTTTACTTCATTTAAAATTCAGATAATTGAATTATTAGTGTGAGTAGTTATCAAACTAGTGAGCAGAATGGCCATGATATGAATTCAAGAAGGTTCATTTTAAGACCTATCTTTTTTGCTGTTTTTTGTTTTTAATCTTTGAAAGTCTTAAAGATATAAGGATTTATTAATTTATATTTTTTCTCACACTTTCTTTTTGATTAACTAGACACCTGTGCTTCATCAGATTCTGAAGGTATCAATGTACCAGACTGAAGTTTGACCAAATGGTACATGTCAGCACTTTTACAGAGTTGTCTCTATGTTCAATTTAATATGATAGCAAGTTGTCATTCTGCCTTATGGTCCACATCATTTGCATATGAGGAAAATATAATTATGCCTGGTGAGCATCCATTGAAAAGAAAACATTGAGTTGTTTTCAACTCAATTCTTTTAAGATGATACATGTCACAAAGATGTCAATCATATGCATTTTCTTTTTTTACAACTGTTACACAGTCTGAACTGTTTATTCTGCCAATAATTTGAGGTAATAAGGATTTTATTGTATACTAGTCGAAATAAATCAGGTTTACAAGGCACTTGATAAAAATGTGAACATCATAAAGGAAAATAATCCAGTCATGTAGCTGTAAAATCTAAAGGCTGTTTTGTCTGCAAGATTATTTGGAAATAGATTTACTATTACCTTATAAAAGTCTGAAGGTATTCATGATTGATGGAGAAGAAAAAAACACTATCTCTATTAGGGACATGTACCTAGACCTGATGTTCTGAATGAATCGAAATATTATTCTTGGCATAGAGCCGAATCTATTCCCTGATGGTTTAATAGCTTGGGCTCCATTGGTCTTCTGTTGTTGAACTACATCATTTGCTAAATATATCATTAGAATTTGGAGTACTTGGCAACTTAGCAAATTCTAGACTAATTACTTAGATCTAATCTGAGATCAGATCATCATGAATAGGAATTATTCATCTCTTTAATTATCTAAACAAATTCTTCCCCTTTAGACAACTTTAGGAGTCATGTCAAGATCACAAAGCTCATTCCAATGTTTATGTTTGGGTTTTTATTTATGGATAGGTGACACTGTGTGTGTGTGTGTGTGTGTGTGTGTCTGTGTGCACAAGCACTCACAGACTCATGTATCCATGTGCTTAAATGTGACAAATATGAAAAGAGAAAAGGAGATCATAAAAAAGAAGACTGTTTTCAGAATTGCTTCTTGTCTTCAAGAAGAAGGATCTCTGGGAAGACAGAATTAAGGTAGGGAGTCAGTCTTACTCTCTGTACTTTTCTCTTTAATTACTTTGATGAGAGCAATACTTTGCCTTGGTTGCCTCCATTTGCATGAATTGTTTAATACTTAACTTAGAAAGCATGGAGTAAGTCACCAGGATCCTTTTGGATTTTTTGTCAGGCTGAGAAGTAATGTCTAGGAAATTTATTTGGTCCTCCCCACAAGCCATCGAGTGACTGAAATGTGGTAATTTTCAGAGGTAAACCAACCACCAGGAAATTCCAAGAGATGATGACAATAGAACGGCAATAACTACCATTCTTGGGTGACCTCCAAAACAAGTCTGTCTGTTATTTCTGTTGGCTTTATTAAGACTTAGACCTAATAATCTCTGCCTAAGGTTGTGATGGTATTATCAGTGATAGTGTCAGTAAGTATCCTCCCACCTCCAACCAGAAACAGGGCTCCATGCACTGAAATTGTGAGGATAAGCTTATTTGTATCAAAAGCCAGACAAAAACCAGGAACTCATCTAAATACACAATGACAAGTATTTTAAATGGGTAATTAGAACTATATCTGTATGAGGCATAGAGTGACATCACTGAAAAGATTGAAGTAAATTTATTGACATTCACACTGTGTAGTGGAAGGAAAAGCATTTGCTACAGAGCAATTTGTGAAACTAATTACAGTCTAGTTTTTCTAAAAGTAAGATATTTGTGAGTGACTTCTGTACCGTAAAAAAAGTGAGGCTGAAAGTAATGTTGTTTGTGTTTATTGGGAGATTGGAAGCTATGAACATGCCAAGGCAACTTTCTTATTAACTACAGTACCTGGCACATAAAATATGTTCAATACATATTCAAATAATTAATTCAATAATCAAATAGTTATAAAGCAAATATTTCAATGCCTACCAAGTAATATTTGGTTAACTTGGGAGTGGGAATGGGAGACATTATTACCCTTAATGTATATCAAGAAGCAGAACTAAAATAACAACTCGTAATTATTAGAATTGTCCTATCTAGCTCTGCAGCTTGCACATATGGTGCCTTATGGCAATTACATGAGGTCAAATAATTGAAAGGACCCATGAGACTCCATATGAGCCTTTAATAAAAATGAAGAATACAGTACAACAGGAGAAAAAAGGCACAGGGAAATATCAGAAACGTCCAAGACTCCCAGGCACGGCTCCAGGGACATTTCTGGGTAAGACAGGAAATACCCTATTCTCCGATCATGAAACTGAAAGAAACATGCAAGGTACTTTCATCTCAGGGGAGCCAAGGCACTGGTAAACATAGCTCAGTCCAAGCTGTGGAACCGTATAAATCAGGTGCAACTCATCAACCTACACATTTTCAATAGACAATATAAATGGAGCTGATACAGACCCCTTCCAAGGGGCTTTGGTCTTTACAAATTACATTCTACATTCATCACTAGCTAATAACTTCCATCTCTGTCTTGGCCAATGGTCCTGGATATTGGTGGAGACAGACACAGAGCTTCCCAAGCGGCCTGCCCATTACCTTGTTCTTACTCAGCACTTTCACAGGGATTTGAACAAAGCACCCCAATGCTGTCATCTGAAGAAGAGAAAGCTTCCCCATCAGGAAACGCAGCTCCAGGAACACACAGTTTGAGAAATGAATGTGAGCTGCGTCCTTGTCCGTACTCGTCCATGACGGTAGTTGTCTGTGTGTAGGACACAGACCGTATACTAGGTTATGGTGGACAGGAAGAAAGCAAAACACAGAGGAACATAATCTGGACCCTCGACATTTCCATGGGTACCTCCCATGCACTGCGTACCAGAGCTGGTTATGGGCAATAGTCAGAGGCTCACCAAGCAAATGTATTTGGTAAATTGAGATTTTGGTGATCTCCATTCCTGAGTATTCTGAACAGTTGATACCAAAGGGGCTTAACTATCCTAGTAACAATGTTGAGCCTTTTGGGAAAATGTGAAAATATTAGTGGGTGGAGAACAAGGCAAGTAGGCAATGTCTCAATGGCAAACCATTACAATATATTTAGTGTGTAAATAAACAAATGATTATTGCAAGCCCCTCCCCCCCACACTCTGTATTTAGAGACAGGACACATAATTCTGGAAGGCTTCTAAGAGTGAGACAAGGTCTTAAATTTGTGACAACTTGATGCCAAGGAGGTTCGAGGCAGTGGTTCAAATGCAGAAGAGGCAAGGCTGTAAGTAGCAGAACTGTAGTTTAAAGTGAGCATTTAGTTCCAGCCATGAGGTACATGCCAAGTTATCAAGCTGAATCCGACTGAATGTAAGCAGAGAGATAGTAACCGTAAGCCCTCTGATTCTTGCTTAGTCATCCTGTAGAAATTGCTTTTTAAAATCCAGCCTAATTGGGGTGCCTGGCTGCTCAGTCTGTTAACCATCTGCCTTGGGCTCAGGTCATGATCCCAAGGTCCTGGAATTGAGCCCCATGTTGGGCTCTCCGCTCAGCGGGAAGCTGCTTCTCCCTCTCCCTGCTGCTCCCCCTGCTTGTGCTCTCTCTGTCAAATAAATAAACTCTTAAAACAAAACAAAAAGACCCTTAAAATCCAGCCTAATTAAAATGACATTGGCACACAAAATAGCATAGCAATTGAGACCCAAATTCTAGTAGCTGAGAGTCTGATTCAAACCGACTCCTGTGATTCTCATCTGTGTGACCTTGGACATGTTATTAGTTTTAAACCTACTCTTTTGTTTTTGTTTCCTCATCTGTAAACTGGGAATAATATTGGCGCCTACTTCAAAAGAGTGCTTTTAGAATCAAATGCCATAATATTAAATGTATGATTCTCAGGGCAACATCGGACACAATGCAAGATAGCACCGAGTGCTAGCCACTACTCCTATTCGCAGAGGCTGGAGTGGAATTAGGCTGTGGCCAGAGTGTAGGGTCTGGCCTGGTGCTTTTGACCAGGCCAGCTGCCTCCGCTCTGCTGTAGCTGGTAATGGGTCAGAATCAACCTTTCCCTCTCATTAAGTCCCATGTGCTGCGGAACAATTTGTATCAATAACTCTCATTTAATGTTACACTTCCTGATCCCCTGCTGGCCTCTCTGGCCCCTAAGCCACAAAGATTTTGCTTTTTCTGGATTCTGTGCAGCAGACTGATCTTTTGGGACTAGTGTTTGGCTTACTCCTTTGACCATATCTACTAGACTTTTCAGCTTCATACAGGCAGGCATCACATTTATGTTACTTGCCAGTGGGTACTTACTATCTAACTGAGCACCTGGAACATAGTAGATCCAGACCCAGTGGTTTATTCAAAGAAAGAAGGAGTTACCAACGGCACACAGATAGGGCGTTTGATTTTCCTTTGGTAATAACCTCAGGTTCCCTTCTCTGATACTAGCCATGATTCAATCTCTTTCTTAACTGTCTTCATGTCCTTAAGTTAATATCCTCCTCGCTCCAGTTCAATCCCTAAAATTCAACCTAGTAGAGGTTCCCAGTGTGGGACCTGTGAGTGGGACCTGGACATGAGGAATACTGAGTTGTCAGCATGAGAATCAAGGAAGGTTATTATACCAAGTACCTTCAGAATACACTGCATACTCAATAGTAAAATAAAATTTGTTGTCTCATCTCAGTATGCTGGTTTTATGCCCTGTGCTTATGTCAACATGCGTACATAATAAATTTAAGAATAAAATAGACAGTTATTGTGGAGAACAACCATGTCACACAGTAATGTGATATGTTATAGATGACATCCTCAAACAATATCCAAATTACTCAAAGACTTATTTGGTTTTCTTTCATTCCCACTGAGTATATCTAACCACCCAAAACTCATCTCAGTACTAGCTGCAAGTTTCAGGAAACACTGCCATTGTTTCATAATAACATAAAGCAGAGAATGTGCTCCCCGATTATTTGGTAGATGTGGAAATTGCTTCTAGGAAGACGATCACTTGCTCTAAGTCATGTTAGAAGACAGATGAAGAGTATGCTCTCTTCATTATCTTAGAATGTCTCCCTGGGGACCTGCCATAATGAAGAGAAATGCTTAGTCATTTCCCTTTGGGGTATAGAGTGTTTATCTCCTTCCAGGTTCATTATAACTTACAGAGTAATAGTTGGCCACACACCTTGGCTGTGAGGTTCTGTCCTTTCCCGTGGGGTATATCTTTATGCTTGGTGCTTCAGCTACTCCTGACTCATGTTTGGCCCATTTCCTTTTTTCTTCAGTGTAAAGACACACAATCACTGGTCCTGACATTTTATGTGTTAAATTAGTTGTGATTTTGAAATAAGAAAAAATTGCTTTCCAAGCAGGATGGATTGTTTACTTATTTCATCAGGCACTTGTAGCAGTGAAGATTGAGAAGGCTTTAATGCCTTGGAATTTTCTTTTTATTATGCTATTGAACAAATTACAGAGCTAATGAGATTTACACTAAATGGGAAATCTCTGCATCACCTGCTGTTTTATGGGTCTTAGGGAAAAATTATTGATAATGTTTCTCTTTCTGCAATTAGACAAAGTTTGCTTTTAAACAATATTTTCTCTGAATATAAAATATAGGCTCACATTATCTCTTCATCGGAAACAAATGTGATATGGTAATTGAAACAAATAGTTCAAATCAAGGGTCTCCTTACACGCAGTGAAATATTTAATCAAAATGATGTGGTAGGAACTAAGTTTGATTTCAGGCAACACAAGTTCAAATCCTGACTCTGCTAGTTTAGTTTTTAAATTGGGGAACTTGATTAATATCTTAATTTCTTCGGGTGAAAAATGTATTTCTGTGATTTATATGTCAGGGTAAATGTGAAAACTAGATCAACGCTTAAAACTTTGTAAAAACTCCCATAAATTACAGTGGTGTTGAAGCTGTCAAGGAAGTTAAAAACCATCTCCTTAACTAGATAGTCTTTCTTTTTAAGATTTTTTTGTTTTGTTTTGTTTTGTTTTTTGACAGAGAGGAGAGAGATCACAAGCAGGCAGGAAGGGGGGGGGGAAAGCAGGCTCCCCACTGAGCAGAGAGCCCGATGTGGGGCTCAATCCCAGGACCCTGAGATCACGACCCGAGCCAAAGGCAGACGCTCAACCTTCTGAGCCACCCAGGCGCCCTAGATAGTCTTTTATAAGAAGTTTTAAAACTTGGTTTGGGTGGAGATGAACAATCCTGTAGTATCATAAAAAAGTACCCTGAACTACCTTGAGTCCTTCATTAGAGACTATTACAAACCATAAAGGTTTAAGAGGAAAAGACAATTAAGATAAGAAGGAAAGTAGATTTAATGAAAATGGCAAATCAGAAACCATGACAATAGCAGGTCCATATTTTCATATGGAGTTAAGAAATAGGAAGAGGATCTTTCTAATCTGATGGTGTGATAGGTTGTGGCAAAGGAAAGATAAGATTAAATTAAGAGATGTATATTGCTCATAATTCACATGGAGAAATTATTTTATTTGGAAATGCATACATTTCTTTTTCTGCTCTCTCAGACTTATCCAAGGCTTTTTAGTCTGTGTTGCTAAAGTACTACCGTTACCCTGAAAGAAACCTGTACTAGAATAACAGAAGCACATATATATATATCAGATCTCGAAAGAGATGGCTCTCCCTCTACCCTGGCACAGTGGTTTTTTTTGTTTGTTTGTTTTGTTTTTTTGAATTTCTAAACAATAAACGAAACTACTTTCTTATTACCTTGAAATATATTTTTGTGGAGCTATATGAGGGCACCCGGGTTGCCACTGAAATCGATATAAATGATTCAATAAAGATACACAAGAATATAATAGAAGTTCATGTGGTCTGGGAAAGATAAGACACACTACATTAACCTTCTCCATGAGAAATAAGGCAAACATGCACATCTATCTAAATACCTCCGGAATTGTGAGCTGAATGCATTTTTATCATTGGCTGAAAAATATGTTGCTGTTGGAATATCCCCCTTGCTGAGAATTTTCTATCCAAAGCAAGCTGCCAGTTTTAATCAGTCCTTAGCCATGCAGCCATAAAGCAGAGAGGAAAATAAGTCTGTGAGTCTAAAACCTGCTGTTTGGTACAAAGAATAAAATACGGCATATTCTAAAGTAGTTGTGGTTTTATCCCGTGAAGCGCCACTCAGCTGCAGAGACTTGTGTAGCCAATCATCAAAATGAGTATCAGTGGAACATGGGCTGCCTGAGAATTTTCCTCAGAACAGGACCTGTTGAGTCCATCCCTCACTGTACACTTTCTTCTCCTGCTTTTTAATTTTTTAAAACACTCACAGAAGTGAAATCTTTTGATTTTAAGACTTAAACATGCCTTACCTGCAAATAACCCTGGAAAAGCTGTGTGAGAAATCCTTTAAGCATTCACTCACCACTGTCTATTAAGCCACTCCGATATGTTCTATTGGCCGGGTACCTTACCAAGTCCTGATGATAAAGATAAAGACAATAAGAGCTCAAAAGTACCTGAAGACTGCAGTAGTTATAAAAATAAATAAATAGATAAATAAATGAGCAGACATAGGAAGATAGGGTTAGTTTTCAAATGGTGGTAAGAAAAGGGTGTTATGGCAATGTAAGGAAAGAGACCATATCCAATTTGGGGATACCAAGAAAAGCTTCTTAAAAGTGTCATGTAGTGTGAGAGCAGAAAGAAGAGAACTATTGAAATAAGAGGGAATGAATGGACAGGGTAGCTCATACAGGGTAGAGCCACTGGAAGGAAGTAGGATCAGCCTTTCATATAAAGAAACTGAGTCCTGTGGGTCCCCGCTTTGGGTGAACTTCAAGTATGTTAGTGTGGCTGGGGCTTGGTAGTATACCTGGGAAGGGGACTAGGTGGCACAGATGACATGGCAGAAGGGAGCAAGGTTTATCACAGAGGGTTTGCTAAGCCAAAACTTCTCCAAGTATAATCAGCAGACTGGCACTCTCAGAGTAACTTGGGAGCTGGGTAGAAATCAAGAATCTGATTCAGGTGGTCTGGGATAGAGCTTGAAATTCTACAATTGTAGCAAACTCTAATATACCCCTTTCTAGTAGCAAAATATAAACTATATTAAGAGTTTGTTCTTCATCCCATAGGCAACCGATGAATGGGTATGATTTGGACTTTAGAAAAAGTACCCAGTTTGCATTAAAGTGGTTGTATTTCTGGGCACAATGCTTTGTTCATGATGGCTGAATGAATGAATGAATCAATCAGTGGGTGACAGTTTTTTTTTCTTATAACTCTAGTGTTCAGATTCTAAACCTATTTTTTTTTAAACTGTAATAACTTCCATTTAGATTCTTTCTATGAAGATAAAGGTGTTAAAAAGTATGGATTGTAGAAAATGTATGGTGTTGGATTTATAGACCAGGGACTGAATATTATGAAACATTTTCTATCCTGATACCTCAATGCAGTATTTATCAAGGATTGCTTTTTATCAAGTACCATTCCTAGTTGCTATGAATTTTTCCTATGCTTCTGATGAAATAAGATTGGAGTCTGGGCTGTGGCTGGACAGTCCTGGGGGCCACTGAATAATTGCCAACTGACTGCTGGGAAAACCTGCTCATTAGAGGGAGAAGAGGGTATCAGTGCTCACCTACATTTGGAAGTTCCACTTGGGGAATTGGCCCTGCTTGTTTTATTTGCTCTGAGCTAGTGTTGTCATGAAAAGTAGAAAGTGGGTATTTTAAATTATTTTTTATGGAGAGGGAGAGAAAATGAGAATGAGGGCACACAGCTGCTTATTTCTCAAGAATATTGCTAAGCTCAGAGCGACTGAGTCAAAGAATTCCTCCCAGGCTGTTGTTGATTATGACTTATGAAAGGGCACCTGTCCGACCTGACAAGTGTACACAGTGCTGTAGGCTTCAACTTTCCATTAGTAACAAGAGCCCCAAAAGGTTAATTTGTTTTGGCACTTCCTGATTACTTTCTGTGTTCATCTCGTTCTGAGACTTCACATTCACCACCTGATTTAGGGTCTCTACTTAGCAACATATTGTCATTTTCCCCGACTTATTGCTGGCTCTGGTCCTGTGATCTCTAAATGCAGTTAAATAGCTAAAATCAATTTCTGTTTAGAGGGGTTGATGGCACCTAGAGGAATTTGCAGATTTCTCTTCTTGGAAGTGTTTGGGAGTCATACTGAAGTGTCATCCCAAACAGATGGAATTTGGAGGCCTTACCCCATCCATGACCTGGATGCAAGTCCCTTTAGGTCAGGTGCTTTTGATTTCCTCATTTGGGGAGGCTTTGTCTTCTCAAGCATCCTATCAGCTGCAAACTTTTTGAGGAACACTAATATTTTAGTCTATTTCTTTTAAACAATTGTTTTTAATATACGTGGATAAAAAAAAAAATCCCACTCTGGGAACTCACGTGTAGGGTCTCAAAAATAACAGAAACGTCTGTGAAAAATCCTTGGTGGTTGGCCTGGCAGAGCACACCACACCCATGGTCTCTCATGTAGCTTTTGAGACTTTCATTTACACACTACTTTGATTTCCCTGCACTATGTATAGATTCTTATCATATTTCCTTTTCCTCCACTCACACCTTTAGTCTTCCTACCAGAAGATTATTGGGTTTCGGTAAGATTTTGAAACACACTTAGAATCTAAGAATTATCTTGAAAGTTTTTTCCATCAAACCATTGTCCCATGTTTATCCCCTTCATAAACCTCCAGGAATTCCATAGGACACATGCGCATGAACATGCACGTTCATCCATATCCCTGTAGTTTTCATGATGCTACTGACTGTTTCACTTCATTATGAATGTATTCCTTTTTATATCCTTTCCTGTTCCAAAAAGGACTGGAATACATATTGTGAATACCTTGTTATTGTAAATAACAGCAGTATTTAGTTACTTTTCCTTGTGTAGCCTCAATTTTGTCATCTGTAAATTTAAATATTAGGACAACTTGTAAATCTGAGTTTCTCAGGAAGAAATGATCATTTTGTGTGTGTGTGTGTGTGTGTGTGTGTGTGGTTACATACTAATGAAAGTGCTGACATTCTGTGTTCTTTTCACACTATTAGTGCCAAGGACTATATCATTATCTAGAGCCTTTGTTTCAGAGTGGACTGTTAACTCTGTTGTTATCCATAGTGATGATCGAGGATGGGTTGGTGGCAATTTGAGTAGTACTTGGGTCACCTTTTTGGTTATTCAGTTCAATTTAAGGACTATGACTGGTTAGCTAACACAGTTCACCATATCTCAAGATTCACCCAGTCAAATAGGATACATGGGACTCTTCAAATCAAAGATCATTCAGGCACAAGAGCAGAATTCATGTAGTTGGTTCATGATTTGCCTAACTCCGTCCCACCCTCATGTGGCTCCTTTAGGCCCAGGACCTTGATATTTACCCTGGTTATAGTTCTTCAATTCCACACAGGCTTTACCTTTCCTTCCTATTGAACTTGGCCTTTGTCCTTGCTAATATCTTTGTTCCTTTTCCCTCTGAGAGCATTTATAAATAACTCTTAGAGAAATGCCCTTCCAAACATGACCTGACTTCTGAAAGTTTCCTTTTCCTATATTCACCCAAAGAGTAGTACTTGATTTCCCCTGTATGAAACAAGTAACTATTTAGAAAACAAAATAAAGATATATTCTGGGCACATTAGAAACTAAGCATTAACTCCTTAGGAATAAATACTAAAAGAAACGTGGATGATCTACTTATTTTCAAGCTCATCCATTTCTGTAAATTAAATATGCAGTTTTTTGTATGTCAACCATACCTCAACAAAGTGGTTAAAAAAAGAAATATTTCTCATTGAAATGGACATTATTAAACAAACAAACAAAAAAGAAACTTGAAAGGAATACATGTAGAAAGAAAGATCAACTATGTTTAAAGATCCTCCTACATTGATCTATGAATCCAATGTAATTCAAATAAAAATCTAACTAGAATATTTCTATTTATACGTAGCTCGACTAAATTGGGAAGCTTTCGAAGGATGGGGCTTTAAGTAATTATTTGTGATCTTGTAAGATTTCTAACAAAAAATGTAATAATATCTATCATCAATTATCAGATAGTCTGCCAATTTTAACTCTGATTTAGTAAATTTCTGCTATTGTCCAGAAAGAAAGAATATTTCTATGTTCAAAGTTTTTAAAAAGTGTCATGATAGGAATTAGCCCTATTTACATGTAAAATTGATAAATACTAAACATGGAGAAAACACAGGTTTTTAAATAAATGACATTGAGATAGTTGACTAGCTTTTCACATCATTGTAACTTAAAAATGAAACCATGGATGGAATAAAATTGGTTAAATATTCTAAAACTGTCATCATATTTAACCTTTTTAAATGTGAAATCATAAAAGAAACAACTGATAAAGATGTTGAAAACATTCATAGAGCCCCCACCCACAGAAAACACTTACCACAACTGAGGGGAAAAAAAAAAAGTGAAATAAATGTGGTCTTTTTCAAAACTGCTGACATAAAATTTAACCCTTAGTCTACAAAGTTACAAGGATTTACTGTGGATCCATAAGGGCAAGATGAAAAATATGAAACAAAATTTGACAGAGTACAAATAGTCAAAGCACTAAGGTTGGCAGGGTCCAAAGGTGGAAATACAAATAGCCACAGATACGAGAAGATGTTCAGCCTCACTGATATCTAACGAAATAAAATTGATACAAAGGAGTTTTTTGGACAGTCATACTGGTAAATAGTAAGATGATCATTTTTCATGTAGGTATATATTTATGCATAGCAAATCATCTCAAAACATGGTAGCTTAAAATAATTACTTATTTTTTCTCATGTTTCTATAATTCAGGAATTTGAGCAGGGATCAGTTAATTTTCTCCAGGTGACAGTGGCCAGACTGAAAAGCCTAAGAAGGCTTCCCTCAGACATCTGTTTCATCATTCTCCTTCATATGGCATTTCTCTTTCTCCTCACAGTATCTGAGAATTTATTCACCAATCTGGAGCTTATTTACAGCATCATGGTTGGCTTTTCTGAGCAAAGTAGAAGCTACTGGACCTCTTACAGTCTTGGCCCGGAACCAGCATAGTGCCACCTCTGCTGTGTTCTACCGGTCAAAGCAAGTCAGAATCAGTGGAAATGTAATGGGAGGGAATTAGTCTCCCCTCCTGACAGGAGGGATGACATATGTGGACAGGGATGAGAGGAATTGTCAGAGGTCCTTTTTGGAGATTGTAAAGTAATACACAGAGCAGTGGCAAACTCACAAACTCTCTGCAGTAATAAACAAGAGAATAAAATGTTAATAAGACATTTGAAATTATTTTCAGATTTTTTAAGTAATAATATCCACGCTATTTGACCTAGAAATGTATTTTATAGGAATCTTACAGAAAATCTGAATTTATAAAAACAAGGGAAAAATTAGTTCATCAAAATATTTTTTGTTGAAATTAGAGGAATAAATCCAAATGCTTATCTTTGGAAGATAAGGTAAATAAAATACGGGTTCTACATAATTAAATACTGTAAAACTTTTTATGTCTGGAACTAGCTTAAAATGGAAAAGTGTCCAAACTGAAATTCTGTACCAATCATTCTTATTTATTCATTGGCTTATTAAAAAAATGGCTACTAATTATCTACGATGCTAAACAAAAACAAAAACAAAACACTAGAAGAAAGTTTAATCGGTAAGAATTGACCTTTGGCCTGCGTTTTCAGGATCTAGAATTATAACTATAATATTATAAATCTTAATTCTGAATCCAGAAGATTTTTAATTTAGTATTGTTTTCAAATAATACTTTTAAAATGTGTATCTCTTGTCCACAGCCTGAAGCTAATTTCTTTTGAAACAAAATTAGTAAGAAGATGATGTCCGTATCACCCAATTAAGACAAACCCATATCCAAAATACAATTATTTTGTATACTTTGTATATTTTGTATATGATATTTGCATTTCCCTCCTGGTGGATGTGTATTTACCATGTGCAACTTTAACAAAGAAATAGGATTAAAAATTTGTTTTTTGATTTGTGAAACATAATTGTGCAACTTTTTTAACGCAAATTTCAAAATCAGCATTTAATTAACATATGGTAAATTATCCTGTAATTATTACTGCTTAAGGACTGTCATAGTGTGCTGGCTATGGTTCCTAAGAATAAATACATCCATTAACGGTAAGCTGAGTTCTCTGTTTTGCTCTCATCCTTAGCCAGTCTAATCCTCTTAGCTCTTTGGTCCTATGGCCTGTGTCAGTTCTTACTCTACTTGAGGATTTAAGCAATCATCAAAAGAGAACTACCCTTGCTTCAAATGTAGGTTCATCTCCTTGCATTGGCCATCATCAATTGTGCATAAAATTTCAGACCTTGTACAAATATTCATCTAGCATTTGATTCCCTGCATTCTTGTCTTCCTGTTTATTATAATTTGCATAATTTATTTAAAGCATATGACTTACATATATATCCTTATTTATTTCTAACTAATCCTATTGAGTAGGTACTTGTCTTAGGTTGGGAGTTTTAGCAGCACAGCCTGAAACACAGGTTCCTGGAATAGTGACTCAATTGAGGGAATGTTCTTCAAGAAGGTAAGTGAGAGAAACAGGATAGCACAGGAAAAAAAAACTAAGCAAAATTGTCTCTGCTGGTGATGGGTGTCAACCTAATTCCATAGGAAGCTCCGAAACACAGAAAGTAGCACAGAGTTTTTTCTACCTTAAGGCAAGGTAGTTGGTATTTTGTATTCCTTGCTGATCAGTCACGGGCTGCCCCTGGTAAGGGAGAAGGGTAGTGAACTGTTAATACCTCCTCTCATAGTGGCTGGAGTTGGGTATGTGGTCTGCACAGTGATTCAGAGGAGGGCACCAAAACACCCTTTACAGTCCTGTCATCTGTCTAGAATGACATATTTAGTAAGTAATGAAGAACCACACTATGTTAGCCTTAATCCTAAATTTTACTCCATTGTTTTCTAGACCTGGTGTCTACTCTGATCGCTGATAACTTGGCAAGCTTCAAAACCTCCTGGCTCCACCAATGCTAGTGTTCAAGTGGAAATTCTGCTTTGTTGGAAGCTAAGTATATCTCTTTCACTGAAGAGTGACTAAGCAGAATGGTCCTTGGTACCAGAGGGTGACATTGGCCAATGGCCATTTCAGTCCATTTCTTCCTTGTCCTGGTGGGCTGTATTAGGACTGGGATGGCCAAAAGTTTGGACAGTCTCTGGGATGGTGAGATGTAGGAGAGAATTTCCAAAGATCTCAAGAAAGATCTAACCACCTCGTTATTTTTCTTAGAAAGTGTAGAGCGAACTGGTCCTCACTCACCCCAAGGAATTGAAAACACAAAGAAGTTCTGAAATATCCCCCCTCTTCTCTGCAACTAGATTAGGAGTGAGACTTTCAGGATCTCAGCCAAAGCTCTGGGGGACTCTAGGGATACCTAGATATTGAGGTGTGGGTTGTGACTAGGCAGAGAAGCATAGAATGTGGCAGGTAGTGTCCATATCGCTAGAGATAGTGCATTGTCACTGACCCCACACAATAAATGATTGGAATTGCTAAGCTTTTGCTCTTTCATCTTCACTGCATGAGTCAGCTGTGGTGCAGCATGCTGCATACTGGTGACCAGGTAACAACATCAATCTATTTTAGCTCATTTCATTTGACACATCATTGAATAATAATGAAAGCTAATTTTAAACAGTCTAGCAATCTGCCTTTGCATGAAATGTGTCCATGCCAAGAATATTTTCACTGTTCATTGAAAAATTTACTATTTCTAAGCATGCAACTCACTTTGATAAAAAGTGATTATGATTTAATTTAGCCTGTCTATGTGACTAGAAGGATCCCAACATTTCTTATGGAAATACTGTGAGTTTCTTCCTGGAAGGGGCGTGCCTTACACTAACTGGAGAAATATTGGGGCGACCATCAGACCTATATTTTGTCTTGAGGCAATTGAGAGTGACCATTTAACTTGGCAGGAATCCGTCTAAGATGAGTGACTCAGGTGAAGGAGCTCTAATTTATTTTTTAACCTCAATCACTCAGTATCAGTTTGGCAGTTCTCTGTTGGTAAATATCTCTCTTAAGCTCCAAGTCATTTTGCAACAGTGATTCTGAGTGAATCTGTCAGAACTGAGTCGTCAGGGCTAATTACCATGGCTAGATTTGGTAAGACTCCCATCTGTGGTAGCTGCAATGTAAGAGCTCAAGTGACTCATGAACTCATTAAGCCTAATGCATCCTGCAGTTAGGATGCTGTGACGTGACAGACTAACTTAAGGACCACTTTTCCTTTCTCCATTTTGCCTGCACACACTCCCACACATACCCATTTGTCTATGTGTTATTTAGAATAAATCTATTTCCCTAGTCACTATCTCACTGGGATGTTTAGAAGGGGAAAGGGACAGAAAAGGAATATATTTTGCCTCTGAATTTGGATTTGTGGCCAGACTTCTTGCTTCTTAGAGACAACACTTTCTCTCAACCACACTTCTCACTGGCTACTTCTTCAGCTTAATTTCTTTAAAAATAAGGGAATACCTGCCACCACTTTCTCACCAACTCTTAGCTCCTTTTCTCACTGTAACTCTTGTTCCAATTTTATACCTTCATTGAAGTTACTTTTGTCTATATAAATAATATCTTTCTTTATAAGTACCTAGTTAACTGACACTAGTAAGTTCCTTGATTATTTCATCCCTTGCATTGTTTGATAAAGCCGTTCATCCCCGTTAAACCAAGTTAAAACCAACCAAACCAAATCAAGGAACCAACCAACCAACCAACAAACAAAAAATCCTGGATTGGTATATTACATTCTCTGTTGAATTTTCAACTACCTCTTCCTGGTTGTGGCTTCATGGTGTCATTTGAGGCATTTATTCCTAACACTACATCTTAAATGTTGATGTTTCCCAGAGTTTTATGTTTATTCCCTCCCTTTCCTCATTCTATGCAACTCCCTAGGTACTCTACTAACAACGGTTTCATTAATGTGAGCTTTTTGCCAAACCATAAATATTTCCTTCAACATTCATTTTCCTATTCCTATTATTTTCCTATTCCTATTCCTATTCCTATTCCTATTCCTATTCCTAATATTTCCTATTCCACAGATAACCATAGGTGGTTCAGAGCATAACTGAACAGTGAATGCCACTCAACGTATAATCCATTCATATCAAGAGACTTATGCACTTGCACTCCTAGATACATGCTCCTTACTAATCTGATTTAGTGGTTGTTGATTTCTTTTTAACATTTGCCTTCCTAATAATCCTGCCTGTCATTTAGCCTGAATTTCTAATGTCTGGCATGAAGTCTTCAGCACCAAGCACAACAGAGGGCATGCAGTAGGTTCTTTTTTTTTTTTTAATTTATTTATTTGACAGAGATCACAAGTAGGCAGAGAGGCAGGCAGAGAGAGACGAGGGGAAGCAGGCTCCCTGCTGAGCAGAGAGCCCAACGCGGGGCTCTATCCCAGGACCCTGAGATCATGACCTGAGCAGAAGGCAGAGGCTTTAACCCACTGAGCCACCCAGGTGCCCCCATGCAGTAGGTTCTTAATAAATGCGTGTTGAATGAACATGAAAAAGACATATAATAAGATATAACAACAAGCAAGCGAAGTGAAAGGATAGCAATGGTACCACTCAATGTCCCGGATGAACTGGTCAGAGATGCAGGAGAGCTGGTGCTAAGAAGCTGAATAACCTTGGAGAAGATTCTTAACCTGAGTCTTACTTTCTACCCCAGACTATGAGGGTGTTGGACAACATGATCCCTATTGTCTCTTCTAACAGCAAATAGTGCTGTCTTACCCTGTAGTGGGGAGGGGGCCTCATTTCAAACTATCCTTGGGATGGTAGCAACATGACATTAAGAATCCTGAATAAGATGTATGCCCAGATATTTTCTTCTTTAATACCTTTGTTGAAGGAGTACCACAGAGATGAGCTTGTCAGAAACTGATATTTCCCTCTTGATAAAATGTTTTCATTATTTCACTCTCTAACTGAGTGGTCCCCAAAGAGTTTGGGTGTTTGTTTTGCACAAACTGCACAGATGCAGAGGCACGCATAGGAAGCTGTATCTGTCTGCTTTCCCATGGAGCAGTTGAGTAAAAAGTAAATGATGTGTCTAAACAGCAAACCAATTCTTTCTAAATATAGGAACTTAATTACTTCTCTCTTCATAGTACATGGGGGACGAAGAGTATCTCCAGGTAGTGAAATCCAAGCTAAGCTTTTGAATTAGAAAACTATTTCCTAATTTAGCCAACTTTAAATATAGGCACAACTTAATTTTTCTAGCAAAATGCTTGAAATCTAAATGATGAGACTGTGTTTGCATATATTATTATGCAACAATAGGGTATTTTTATGCATTACCTCAAAATGAACAACAACATGAAGTAGATCAATATATATGGCATATGCTATGAGAACAAACATTCTGCAGGTGCTTTTTTTTTTTTTTTTAAGAGTTTAACAACTTAACATGTTCAATATTGGATATCTGTCCTGCTGATCTTAGTTCACCTGTAGCTTCTTTGACTTTCAGTCATGTAAGCTCTTAACTCATCAGCACAGGCCTGAGAACAGAACAGAAACATGGGAAGAAATAAGTTTGAACTTTGCTGTGATCAATGGTATAACAAACCAACACTTGAAGTATATAATCCCTCTGTTCCATATCTCCATCTCTCCTAAATGTTTTCACTTGGAATCAACCACCAAAACCAAACCGAAATCAAACAAATAAACAAAAACCAAAACCAACAAAAACCTCACATCAGCATGTGTGAGGTTATAAATATTTTCAAGAAAAATGTTATTATTGCAAATTTCTCATTTTTCCCTCATTAGGGTTGAATTTAACATAATAATATGAAACTTGAAATTTCATTGCTTTTTCATTATAAATATACAAGTTTATTGTGAAAATAAATACCAAAAAAAGAACAAAAATTCTCTTGCTCTGCAAGTCAGAGATCCCAGCAGAAAACAGATGGCATGCTCAAAGAGTTTATTTAACGGATGACGGTTTAACAATGAGACCATCTACAGGAGTGAGGGAAGCGTGAAGAGAACCCAAGAGGGATAGTAAAGAACCCAAAGTCTAATATCAGTGGAAAATCATTATCATCCCTCTACTTAGAGGGTCATGGGGAGGGAAGGGTATTAGTGAAACTCAACCAGAATATAACCTTGGTCATAGAGTGGTCATCCAACACGAAATGGATTCACACATAGAACTAAAAACCAAAGCCAGGATGGAAGCAGCAGGAGAGCAACTCCCCCCAACCTTCCTTATCTCCACTGCTCATCTCTGAGATTCCTCTCATTGTCTGAACAAAGAAGGCTAGATAGCCTCAGAGATGGAGACCATAGCAAATACCCAAGGACCAGTTAGGAAAGAGGAAGGGGGTTGGGGGGATGGATCATAGAGAAGCAGAGAATCACCAACACACCACTGATCCTATCACCTACAAATATCTACTGTTAAGCTGCTAGTATAAGTCATTTCAAACTTATTTCTTATAATGGTTGGATCAGTTTTATTTCCCATTTCTGAGAATCTTAGCAAATTGTGATTTTGTGTGCACATGACAGTCTTTCCAAAGGAAGCCAAATTCTGTTTAAAGAATTAGAAGACTCTTCTTATCCTTTTGTAAGAAATAAAGTTGCTCTTTGTAAATGTTCTCATTGGCATATTACCCTCTACATGTTGAATAGGCTTTCTTTTTCTTTTTTTTTTAATAAAGATTTTATTTATTTATTTGACAGAGAGATATCACAAGTAGGCAGAGAGGTAGGCAGAGAGAGAGGAGGGGAAGCAGGCTCCCTGCTGAGCAGAGAGTCCAATGTGGGGCTCGATCCCAGGACCCTGAGATCATGACCTGAGCCGAAGGCAGAGGCTTAACCCACTGAGCCACCCAGGCACCCCTTTATTGTTCTTTATTACTGAATTACATCTTATAAATCAAGGACAAAGACATGGCCCTGGAATCCAGGTACCCTCAATTCAATTTCTTTTGTTTTCTCCAGAATGATTTAGCAAAAATGTGGTTCATATTTAATATCTGGTACAGTTCTGAATCTTCATGGCTATTGACTAGGATGATGAAAAGACAGTACAAAGTTCATGTATTTGTTAAAGTAGGGATTACAGGTTTATCTCTAACCATGATGCTCATGATAATTGCATCTTACTTGTCTCTGATGGTCATGTGCTACTATTATGGCCTCTGTGATTTGGGAAGTGTGCTATCACTTTGCTCTCAAGGAAGCCAGTTCTTGCCAGCAACTCTGGCCTACAGAGGACAGCTTCAATGAGTTTACTAGCACTATTGGTGTTCATCTTGGCAACACTTCCCTTAGCACTTTGATAAATGGAATGTCTTCTAGGCTTTCTATTATAGTCAGCGAGTTGTTTTCTGGCTTTAGATAGTGTATCCACTCTAGAACACTCATTTGTCTGAGACATTTGATTTGTTCCCCCACTTGTTTCCATGATAGATCTGGTATCTGTGCTTCTTTTGGCATGGGCCATCCCCTTGTCCATGTTCTAAAAACCAGTCAGTATGTATAAGCACTCTATCCTGGTGGACTTTTTATAGGTTGTACTTTCAGGATTTAAAATCTTGTATATGAATGCTCTCATATTGGTGCTCTCCCTCATTTTACTTCACATTCTGCCTCTCCTTGATTTAGCATACTCAGTATGTGGTCCCACAAGCATTCTCCATTTTATTGCCCCAACATGTTGACTATATACTATAGCTTCTTCCACACAATGACCTCATTTTCTTTCCTAGTGAGCCGAGGACTCCTTGGCAATGCAGGGTTATGTTGTGAGTTGATCCGTTTATTGGTTTGATTTTCAAGAAGGTAGATGGGGATAGATCCTGGGAGAAGTACAAATTATCTAACAAGAAAACCTCTGTGCATCATATTTAAGCAAGGTTACAAAGCTAAAGATTTTACAAGAGATGAATAGGCTAGTGTAGACCTAAAGTGTTTAGAGATATTGGGGGTTCAAAATTTCCAACTTCACCAATCCAAGGTAATAATTTCAAGTCTCTGGGTCTTATGCCTTCACAACAAGGGCGCTGAATGAACATAATAGATCTGCTATGGTTGGTAGTTCATCCTTTTCTGGAGTTCTGCTAATCTTGTGATTGAGTCGTGAGATGGAACATAAATTATTTTTGTTCTCCAGCTGATGAGATGACATGCTTGTGGTACACTGCTAAGAAGAGCCTTTGGTTTTTCTAATTCACCTAATAATGATGATCAAATGATGCATGGTCCCATTCATCTGATTCCATAATCCTTGTACATATTATCCTTGCACCTTTTAAACGCCTGTAATATTGCAACTTCTAGTGTATTACCATCTTCTGGATTCAAAACCAGTTTCACCACTGATGAAAATTTTAACATTGACCTTAAGATCATTCCAAGGCTTCTCAGTCTTCCACCAACCACTAGTGATAAGGTCTTAACTGCTAGCCAGTCAGGGACTCATTCCTAGTACCATGCCTGGTACCAACTCTAGTAGGTCAGATTTTTCAGGTGGCAGTTTCTGGAATATATGGCAAGAAGTTTACTGGAGAGAATTTTCAGAAATAATACCCATGAAGGCTGAGGAAAGCAGGATTGAGAAGAAGGAGCAGTCGAACTATAGTCTAACTACAACAGGGACCTCAGCTGCTCCAAAGGGAAGCTCTGGAACTGGGATGGTTTTTTTAGAGTTGTCCTGAACTGAGTTTTTTTTTATCCCTTCATTCATCAGTTATAGGGTGTGGCCTGCCCTCTGGGAGGGGCTCAGGTTTTTTTGGCTGAGAAAATTTCTGGAAAGGAACTCAGTTTTGTGGAATCAGCAATTAATCCCCTGGGAGACTAAAGGAGCGCTCCATCCACAGCTGCCGCTCTAGGCATTTCCTGCACCAGTGGAGAAAGAGCAAGGATGTCAATGACTTTATTGCACCTGAATTTCCTTTTAACTTTGGATAAAGTGAGTGGTTGAATAATTTAACAAACTATATAGCTTTATGGACATTCTTTCTTACTGGCATATAGGTATTATCAACCATAACAGGTAAGACTAATGAAAGGATTTGAAAAAAAATTAGAAATTCTGCATCATTTCCTGGATAACACTCACACTACTATGACATATATACTATAAAATTCTTTTTATTAATCACAGAACTTTCAAATCCTCACTCTTATAATTTAATTATCACATAACTGTTCTCCTGGCAATGGCTTTTTAAACATAACTCTCTCACTCAGAGAGTCAAATCAATATTCTCAGGGTGCTTATACAGTCTAGGTACAACTTTAAGATATTTATTTATCAATAATTGAAAGCTTTTGTGTTAAAACAATCTAAAATATTCAAAATACGAAGTAAATATTTTAAAACATGAAATGATTCAAATAAAGTATTAAATAGAATAAGAAAGAACACCTTTGTAAAGACCACAAAATCTGGTATTTAGCAAGAAACAATTAAGAAAATTGGATTTATTGATGATATCTGTAAAAGTATCAAATGGAAGAAATAATCATTATACAAAGGAGACAAAATTGGTCTTATCCAGGTCACTACTAGTGCCTATATGCAAATTTAAGAAATAATGAGTATCCTCTCTAGGCAGATTTTCCTCCAAGAATACACTACTTGGTAAACAGTTAGTTTCTTTGTATGAATTAAGAAGTTCTCCGTATTCTAGATGGATGTAGCCCCATGCTGAGTTGTGTTCTTGGCAAGAAGAGTGTAGATGAAATTCCTGTTCCCATTTGCTCTTTTAGTTTGTTGTCCTTAGGCAGTGAACAAACACGTTCAGTGGTGTGTGGTGGCCGTGGGTCTTATAATGGCTGTAGTCATTTAAGTGTTGTGTTTGAAGAAATCTTGAAGGATTATAAAGCAGCTTGTCATAAGGCCTGTATTTTTCAAGACTGAACCAATATTAAGTTTATTTGTTAAGATTCACATTAATATTTATTTTGGTTATCAAGATATGTTTTTAATTTCTTTTTAGCTATTACCACTTTAATTCTAATCATATTGTCATATCAGTTGGCTGAATAAATGATGGCTAAAAAAGGTAAATCCTGATAATAGGAGAAGAAAGTTCTGGTACAGGAAACAATGCCTGGAAGAGTCAGAGCAACTGCTTTGAATCTGTGGGAAGGAGGGACCTAGCAGAGGTCTGCCCTAGAATATTTTGGTGTAGTGATAGGGAAACCAAAACATTAGTCTAAGGAGTTGGCCTGAGGGTAGAGGGTGTAGAAAGCAAAATCCATCCATAGGAAGCAACTTCCTTTAAAAAAATCCCATTTTATTGAAATGATGGGGATGATATAGCTAAATCAATCATGTTAGAATATGTGGAGGAAAAGCACAACTGATTTACATAAAGATGCAGCTCAGGGATACCTCAAAAGATGAAAGGGGAATACAGAAGCACTTTTTCTCTAATTTAGCACTATGTCACTCTCCCCTAAACATTTCCAATCAAATCATAGTACTTATTTAATAACCTTGATCTCATTTATCACTGATTTGAAGTAACTTTTCTTAGCAGCTTTTCTGTCTAAAATTTTTCAACACAACAAACACATATTTTATGCATTGGTAGTCAAGCGATAAGGTATGGATAATCTGGTTTGGAATTTATAACGGCTATTTTTGAACTTCATAATTAATGTGTAATTTTAAATGAAGCTGCAATGAAATAAAAATAAATTAAGTAAATGAATAAGTAAGTGAAACTACCCAAATGTATGTTCTGTCAAATTATAAGGGGTTTGAAACTCATCAGCCTATCATATTGTTGTGGATCAAGAATTCTTGTCCACTCAAAGGTCCTTCTAGCTGGACTAAGAATAACATTGAAATGAGACAGAATAATAGGAGGAAATAAAATTTAGTAGTGCACATATGGGAATCCACACAGACATGGAGATTCTAAAGACGATGAGGCAAAATGAGGTATACATGTAGTCCTAAACTAAAGAGAAGAAGGTAGGACTTCAGGGGCAAGGAATGCAATTCACAAGGTGATACAAAGAGCAAATGTTTGGGGATGCTTGGGTGGCTCAGCTTTTAAGCAGCTGCCTTTGGCTCAGGTCATGATCCCAATGTCCTGGGATAGAGCCTGGCATCCCACTCCTCCAGCTTCTGTTCCTCTCTCACTGTGTCACAACCTGTCAAATAAATAAATAAAATCTTTAAAAAAAAAAAAAAAAGAGCAGATGGTTGGTAATTAGATGTTTGCCCTGCCATACACATGGGTCACTCTGATAAATTTTTTTTTAAAGATTTTATTTAATTACTTGACAGAGAGAGACACAGCAAGAGAGGGAATATTAGCAGGGGGAGTAGGAAAGGGAGAGGGAGATACAGGCTTCCCACTGAGCAAGGAGCCCAACGTGGGGCTCGATCCCAGGATCCTGGGATCATGACCTGAGCCAAAGGCAAACACTTAATGTCTGACCCACCCAGGCACCCCACTCTGATAAAATTTATCTCTGAGAATAACCCTTACTTGGGAAAGACCTCCAGTTTAGATTCTTCTATGTAGTTAGGAGAGGACAGAAGTTTCTCTGGCACCTACAGGGTCTCAAAGTTGCCTTCAGGTCAAATTAGTCCACGGGCCAAAGTGGCGTATTTGGATGGGGGTTGCGATATGGGCTGTCCTGAACCCCGATGATATCTAAGAGACACAGTTGACATTAACAAATTACTCCTAACTCTTACTCCATAGGATCTCTAGATTGAGAACTAAAATGTGTCTGTGTGACATCCTTCAGCTTGTCATGGCTTCCTGACAAGAAAACACTTTGTAACTATCAGAAAAGAATTCAGCACAATATGGATGTATCCTTTTCAAACTAAGTTTGAGAAGTGATTGTTTGGGTCCTGGATCCTTCAGATGCTACTGAAACCACCCTCCCTTGCCGTCCACTTTCTAACATTGCCAAGGCTCCTAAGATTGAAATTAAACATTTAGAAGCTTGACTCAAGAAACCTTTGGCAAGTACCTTGTCTTGTTTCTGCTAGGCTATTTAGTAGACCAGATGCTAAAAGCTCCATGTACCTCCTTCAAGCTGAAAGATTGGGATGGAAATTAGAAGCACTCAGTCCAGCCAGGTAGGGGGTGGGAACAAAGTTCATGGGTTAAGTCCAGGGTCTGTATCAGACCAAGTGGGGTTGAGTGTAGCCTGAAAGAGAAAAGTATAGCTCAGGTAATGGTGTGGAAATTAGGAGATCAAGACTGAATAGCTAAGACTTTCCAGGCTTCTGTTAGCAGAAGCAGGAAAGCAGTCTGAGAACTGAGAAGTCAAGCCAAAAGAGGCCAAAGTGTGTTAAACATTTACTTAATGCATATTTATTGAGTACATGCAAAAGCAGGATTACCTTCAAGGCCTAGGCTGCTGTCTGTCATTATCCATCAGATATAGGTCACCAGTTTAGATATCTGCATGTGAAGAACAGATCAATGGTTTCAGAAGGAAAAAAAAAGTTTTTAAAATTCAGTACATCAAAGATGATTAGAATAATAATGCAATGATTAGAATAAATTACTATAATATAGCTGGAAATACCCAAGTTAAGGATAAATGTCCCTTTCTTGTCCTTCATGTAACTTGTTCATACACTTGATTTATTGTTACTTGAAAAGTTAAGAGCACAAAGTATTCCCAAGAATAGAACTTTGGTTGTAATTCTTACCCTCTTTTCTTTGATTCAAGCAGTCATTTGGTCCTTTCTTCCTCCCTGTGTATTTTTGTGATGCATATATCTTAGCTACTTAAGAGGTTGATGTTTTTTTTAAACCCGATATGTAATCCTCTGTGAATTTTTAAGTCTCCTATTGTTCATAGAGAAAGCATTTTTCTATTTCTTGCTACTGCATTTTACTGAAGATTTCATCTTAATTTGTAAGTAATGACTTCATATTGGAGGGGGGAAAAAGGTACTTGCTTTATTTTTCTATCTGGAAAATTAATCAGTACTTTCGTCCGTTCATTCAAAATTGATATTATGGATAGCCCACCTGTGATAGATTCTCTTCACAAACCTCAAGAGTAGAAGTCATGAGTAGACAATAGGTAAGTATACAGCAAATAAAAAAGATACTGTTATATTGTAATCTGTACTATGAAGGAAATAAATGGTGATTTAAGGAGAAGAGGAAAATAGGAAAATGGAGGATACATAAAAGTAATAGAAAAAAACAATAAGGAGAAGAAAGAGGAAGTTATATGGCAGGTTGGATCATAGGACAACAATTCATCCTGGGAGCATATGAATGCGGCAGGGAAAGTTTTTAGAGAATAGACAAGGAATGTTCTTTTTATGGACTAGGCATTTAGCCCAAAGTGTTAATCTCCCTTACAGTAAAACTGTTTAAAGAGTTCACACTTATTAAAAAAAAAAAAAAAAAAAAAAAAAAAGAGTTCACACTTATTTTCTTCAAGTTCTAAATATTTGGAGTGATTTGCAAGGAATTGCAATAGATTAATGATGGCTTTCCAGAAGATGAAGACATAGGCCCAGAGCTAAGGATGAGATTTTGCTGCTCTATCATTGAACCTGCCCTAAAGTAACATCACTAATATCCCTCTTGGATCCTTGTTCAATTTGCTCATAACTTCTCAAGTATTACTAAAACATTGACTTGCATTCCTGTACTCTTCAATCATATTCTTATTTAGTTGTTAACTTCCTAGGTTATAAAATAAAGTAAGAGAAATACCCATAACCTGATGGATATTTATATAGGTGAACATTTATTAAAATGAAGACAAAATAGCAAAATCTTATACTCTTCTCCACTTTGACAGACACTTTAACAAGTTTTAACATGCTATTCCAAAGATTGGGTGACATGATAATTTCTTTAATCTGAAATAACACTTTGGCAGTTGGAAATTATTAATTCAGACATGTAATTAATAAATATTGATTCCTAGAAATGCTCTAGTTTTTGTCAGAGGGAAAAATGCTCAGAGAATGCATAAATACTTCTATTGCTGGTACTGGAGGATGATTTATACCTCATTGACTCTCAGAAAGCAAATAACGTATAATGAAATGGCATAGAAGATGTCCTAATTTATCTGTTGGGCTGCACATAGCAGGAGGAAATTCCTTCCCTTGTTGCTACTCTGTTTTGTTTGTTTCCCATCAACTATGATTACCTGATGAGCTTTAGATATAGGTTAATAAAGTGATAGCTTTCTTGACATATACTAGAATGCAAAGGCAGAATTCAACAAGAAGTAGAGAACAATGATCATTCCCCATTACAAGAGAGGCCCAGAGTACACAAAGTCACATTCACACACAGGCAAGGCCCCTGAGTTTTCTCACTCTGTCTGAAAAAGGAAAGAGAATCCCAGATTATCCTCGAACTAGGTATAGCTCGAGCCTATGATTCGGTGGTGGCAGCGGAAAAAGAAGAGAAAAACATGACTTGATGCTAATGAAATCATATTTTGAAAATTTAAAGATACATGAATGTATACAGAAATTTTTTCTCTTTTAAAGTGATAGCATGTATTTTATTAATCGTGTTTCCTGTTTCCTGTGCATGTGCACTCACTATGTGGCCAGCACTGTTCTAAGAATTTTATTTGCAATTCTTATGCAACCTTATTAGTCTGGTACCTCTACACTCTCAGTTATACAGTCGAGGAAACTAAGGCAGAGGTGATGTAAGTCATTTATGCAAAATTAGCTAGGCACTTAGTGGTGATGCTGCGATTCACATCCACCAGCCTAATTTCAAACTCTTTGGTTTCAACACCAGACATATATGACCTAAGTGGTACAGCTTAAAAGTTTCCTCATTTCCAAGTAAATCTACTCTGCATACATCACTTGGCCTATAACTCCATTTTTAACATAAGGGACATCACTAAGCTACACCTAATTTCACTTCATATTTTAGGTCTTTGCTTTCTCTGGCGAAATCATTATTTTGCTAGATATGTTGACATTCAGAATATTTCCTTTGCCATTGACATTAATTCTTTAAGGTAAAATCCTATAAAGGTCTGACACATTAAAACGTTTCCTAGGATGTTTGGATTATTCTTTTAAAATCTGACAATTGTTATTTTTTTTTTTTTTTTTTTTTTTTTTTTTTTTTTTTTGAGGTGGCACTGAGGTTATTTTCCAGCTAGCAGTTTGGAATGAGTTCAGTACAGGGAAATGAGATGGACGAAATTATCAGTAATGGGATATACTGAATCTTTCACCTCTAGGCAACTGGTGTAGATCTAGCCTGAGGTGGAAGAAGCAGAGAGCTTTTTGTCTGACAGTTTCCTGTTAGCCTGGGTAAAATGAGTCGGTGGCGTCATACCAGTTCCTAGAGTCAGGTATCCACATCGTAATTGGCACCAGATTTACCATCTCTGCAGTGAGTTCTTGGAGGGCAAATGGAATTATTCTCTCATTACTCTGTGGGAATCCACCAGACTAGGTTTTAGTCTCAGAATGAGAAATGGACCCCCTTTCCTACACTTGCTATCTAAAATCCATGTACAAATAAATCACTGCCCTTTATTTACACATAGTCATTAAGCTACCAGGAAGCCCAGGGATAAATAAGAACTAACTTGTTCCAATGTCTTTAAAAAATAACTCTCTCTCTCTTTCCCCTCCCTCCCTCCCTCCCTCCCTCCTTCCTTCTCTCTCTCTCCCTCTTTCTTTTTCTCCCCTCCCCCCCAAGACACCCCAGACACAGACATACACACAGACACACACACACACACACACACATGCAGAGTCAGAAAATAATATGCAAAATACAACTTTAAATAATTCACGTTTTAGAATGTCTGGTTCTACAGTAGTGAAGGTCTTTGCATAATACCCTACATTATAAAGAGAGATAAGGAAAGAGAGTTTAGTGTGTTTGTTCTTCTACCATTTTTTTTTTCTTCATCCAAGACCTAAAAATCTTGAATTTCAAAACAGACAACTTAAGTCTTCCAATGGACAGCCAAAGTTGAGAAAATGAATCTAGCTGGTTTGGATTTATCTTCCTTTCCCTGTGTTTTGATACTATAAAAGGCAGAAGAATTTCATCCAGGATTGTATAATAATTTTCTGAGTGATTTGTTACATATTCATGTCCCTAAAGACTCACTGGAGACTGCTTCAATTTGTCTCACTTTCTTGAAGTTATCCCATTAGATGGGCTTTATTTCAAACTCTTATTTTTGGAAGGAGGGCAGAAGAAGAATAGGTCACAAAATTATCTTCACAAAATGAAATAGTTTAAATTTGAGCATTTACCAAGTCATGGCTCAACAATCATTTCCACATGTGTTCTACAGACATACCCCACTTAGTGTACCTAATGTGGGATAGAAGAACAATTGAGATATTTCCATTCCCTTCCACCACAGGCAATGTTTAAGATGAGATCAATGACTGCAATTGACTCTTATCTTAGCCAACATCAGCATGAGAATGGCATTTCTCCCCTGACCCCGCCCCCAGCAACATGCAGTATTTTGCATTTTGAAAGAGAGAGAGAGTGAAGAACTTAAATTTACATTTCATAAGCACAATCAAAAGCATTAGGGATAGAAAAAACTTTAGATGTCTTCACATTTTCCAGAAATGGAAATTGAGTACCAGGTAGAAAAAGTAATTTGCCCAAGAGTTTGTTGTTACATTTTAAGGTGTTTGAAATTAAGATCAGTGTTTTGTATTTTATCACCATGGAAGAAATCATCTTATCTAACAGCTGTGAAGTGACAAATAGAGTTGATGACCCCACAAATGTAAGGTGGGTTCAAAGATTCAACCTGGCCCATGTGAATTAAATGTCCAATTTTTCTCCTTTATTTGCCAATGAAATAGATACATAAGTAAAATAAATAAAAACACCATGAAGATACATGCTTCTTCCTTATAGAAACTCCTTTCTCATATAGGAGCAGCTGAATGAGATGTGTCATGTTGCGAAAGATGTCATTCATCTCGTCTCATCTTCTGGTTCTTCCACAAAGAATTAATCAATGGCACCAATGGCTTTCTTGCCAAACTCCCTCAAATTCAAAAGAAGTAATTTCCTAACTTTCTTTGATCCTGCCACATTTTTTTTTTTAAACCTTCAACTCTTCCCAAAGAAACTAGAAAGTCATTTTGGAGCATAATTTAATCTTTTCACAATTTTTCTTGGAAAATTTAACAGGAAAATGATGTGGCATACGTGTCAATTGTTCAGTTAAAAACTGCTGGCTTTTGAAATACAGATTATTTTCTGGCACCTGCAGTATGTGGTTATTTAAATAGTTAAATGAAATAATAATTAGTAATGAGCTATTATTTGCTCCAGTAGATTCTCTCAAGAGATTTAGGCTAGCAGCCAATTGGGTAGTCTTTTCTCCTGCTTAATTTATGATACATATCAATTCTTTTTAAAGATCTATGTTTTTAAATTTTTAACTCCAAATTCAAACATGTTCTCTAAGTCTTACTGTTATTTCACTGGCTGGTCTCACTAATTCTATCACACAAGTAGAGATGAATATTACTCATAAGCAGAAACAAATACTTTGATATCAGGAATCTGCAAGTTACCTATTAGCTTCACGCTATCCTTGGACAAATGTAACAGCTCATTTAAAGCTCAAGAGGCGATCACAGATGTGGAGAGAGGAACCTCTAAAAGCATCACTGCACATGAATTATAGTCTCTCCTTTATAGCTAAAACCTGATCTTTTATGCTGTCATGTGCTCTCTTCCCTCCAGAATTCAAAAACACACTCTGGAGTTGAAAGCAGATTAATGAGCTATTAACTCACTACACAAGAATGTTCTCTCCAATGACAATCAGCAGTTCCTTCCCTCCTCTTTTGTATATAAGGTTTCCATGTTCTCAGAAATATTTATTTGATTAATTGATTATTACTGTCTGCTGGATAATATGCATTTATGAGGAAAGAGCTGAAATCTTAGCTCTTAAAACAGTAACAAATTATTAGCTATAGTGGAAATTGCATTCAAGCAATAGCATGATAAACAAGTTGTTCTGTGTGATGTGTGTGTGTGTGTGTGTGTGTTTATTTATTTATTTACTTATTTAAGATTTGTTGCCACCTCAATATTATATCTTTGCCAGATATACTTATTGGCCCTTGGAGTAGTGATAGTAAGTGTGATCTTTTTCAGAGCTGACTCTCAGGAAACAGCAATCTGATTCAAGCCTGAATCCAATGATACAGACTATACATGGTTATTGATATCTTTGTGCCAAAAGGCTCCCGGATCATTTCAAAACTCACAGAAATGACTTAAAATTATTAGAATGTTACCGGTGAAGGCAATCTAATGAAATATTCATATATTATGTGGGTGGACAATGAGGCTTCCAATGTGATTAGGTCTGCACCATTTAAACCAGTTACATTCATCGTATTGGCTGGTTTGGACCTAACGAGTTTCACATTTGAAGAGAAAAGAATATCGGTTTCCAGAAGAGGTAAAATATAAGTGTGTGAAGAAAATAATCTGGAGTTTAGAACTGGAAGGGCAGACATTGCATGCAATTCTTGGAAGGGTAGGCTTGGCAATGGTGGTTAGGGTTGAGAAAGGATTAGCAGAAAAGCCATAGAGCATTTTGGAAAATGAAAATAAATTTATTTACTAAAATAGGCTCTGGAATTAAATGAAGGCAGATTTTAACAAATGATCCAGTAATGTTTATGAAACGTTAACTAATATTTTCCCATATCGTTCTCCTCATTTGAATGCATAGGCAGTTTTTAGATTTTCAATGCCTCAGCCTATGTATGTAGCAAAAGAAAAGAAAGCGGTGCCTGGGTGGCTGGGTCAGTTAAGTACCTGACTCTTGGTTTTTAGCTCAGGTCATGATCTCAGGGTCATGAGATTGCACCCTTTTTGGGGCTCCGTGCTCAGGAGGAGTCTGCTTGAGGATTCTCTGCTTGAGGATTCTCTCTCCCTCCCTCTCTCTACCTATCTCCTTTTCTGGTACATGTTCGCATTCTCAGTCTCTCTCTTAAAAAAAAAAAAGTTGGGTTGGGGAGGCAAAAGAGGAACTCCCTTCCTTGCTTCTGAGTTCCAAAAGCCTAGGGCTTTTGGGAAAAGTGAGGACTCAAGATAAAAAAATATATTTAAAAAAATAAAGATTTGGAGAAAAATCTCATGTAGGGGCAAGGCCTTTGCTATGACCTCAACTTGAGGAATAGCAGGAAGGAAAATGTTTTCTCTGGAGTGAAGGAAGTCAGAGAAAAGAACCTGAAGAACGTAGATGTGATAGGTCTTAAAAGTCCAGGAAGCAGCGGCTGAGAGGGAGATAATTATAGGAGTACCAACACAGAAGCTGGGAGCAGGCAGGAAGCACCATGACAGCCGGTGTGAACTGTGTACATAAAGGCAGAATGATAAGAACCAGGCCAAACAGCCAGGAGAAGCAGGGCTTGGAGACCACAGTCCCCTAAAAGTCCAAACTTACCTCAACTCCATCACATCTTCACCCATTGTCTCCTTGAAACGCTAGCTCATAAATTTAGTGACTTAACTGGAAACTGGAGTAACCCAGTCTCTTGGTAGTGACAAGAATTCTATACCAAATTCTACATATAAATATTTAAGAAACATCTGAGTTTTTCTAGAATCACATTTTTTATTGCTATAAAACCTCATAGAATCCACAGAGAAAAATGATAGACCATCTCAAAAGCTAGTGGGCAAGAGGTAAGGATTTGAAAGGTAAATTAATTCAAGAGATTCTGTGCAGGCAGCATCGATATTTGACAATTATAATTTTAACACTTACTTACTAATAGGAAAATGACCATAAAACACTCCTTTTCGTCAGAGCTGCCTCCACTTTCCTCCACAATCATTTCATTCTGATTCCATCTGTTCTGATCTCTGCTGCTTTGGAAGGTTCTTCTATAACAACAGCTTGTTTCTGCAGGCAGGAAAGTTCGATTTTGAATGAGAGACGAGAAGCCATGGAAGTCTTAAGCCCACTCTTCATATGCACTGGATTCTTATGCCCTGTTTTTAGCTCATTCAGTTGCTGGCATTGGTCATAGAAATTGCAACTCAAACATGGTGAAAACAGAAAGTGATGATTTAAAAAAAAAAAAAAAAAGCATTTACTATGAAATGTGAGAACTAAAATCATTATCATGAGATTTTTTTTTTTTTTGGTTCGAACAAAACCTTGTTTATTCAATGGAAAGGCAGATATTCACTAACTATTAATTGATTGTGACCTGCTTACAGGTCAATTGTGGATCAATTTAACCATCAGATTCTCAAGCTTAGTATTGTTTCTGATGGTTAATCGACTGGTACCTCGATGATTTATGGGCATCTTTCTCATGAAATAAATTTGCGTTTATGTTTGCTTTTCTTTCTTTCTTTTTTTTTTTTTTTAAATTAACTCCAGCCTTTATTTCCTTGAGAATTATCTATTTCTTATTTTTCAGTGACCTTAGATTTCTCACCTGGGTGGGTATTTTTATTTTTATTTTATTTTATTTATCTATTATTTTTTAAATTTTCTTATTTATTTGGCAGAGGAAGAGACAGCGAGAGAGGGAAAAAGAACAGGGGGAGTGGGGAGAAAGAGAAGCAGGCTTCCTGCTGAGCAGGGAGCCTGATGTGGGACTTGATGCCAGCACTCTGGGATCATGACCTGAGCTGAAGGCAGATGCTTAACAACTGAGCTACCCAGGTGCCCCAGGCGTGGGTATTTTTAATTTGACTTTTCTCTTTGGTTGATTTTTGAAGGAGTCTTCTTCCTCTCCAGAGCTTCTTGCTTCTGCTTTACTGTTATTTTGGTCTATCTTAGAGAGGACAGTTGCAAATATGAGAGTCTTCTGGGGCTCCTGTTCTCATCATGGGGATGAGAAGATGGAGAGAAAGCTTGACTTAGAAAACAGCTTGTTCTAATGGCTGCAACACTTGCTCAGGGAAAAATTAAAGTTAACATCTCACAGTTTCTGCTTTGCCCTCCTCCCCACCGGGTTCCAATTAGTTCAAAGTACGTTTTGTGTAGCACTGTTTATAAGCCATCAGGGAAATGATATTCGCTCTCTGCCAGCAACAACAACGTTTAAATACAGATGCAACCAGAATGAGCCAGTTTCCACCCCAGAAAAATACTTCATTGCATGAGCTCTACATAATAATATGCTGTTAGTGCTGCCATAATTTCTCTAATTATTGCTTCATGCATCCTTACATTACAACCTCAAAAAAAAGTATATGTTGAGAAATTCACCAATGGTTTCATTATTTGTGCACCAGTTTTTTTCACACTGACTGTCATCACATGATTCATTTTGATGTGAGTTTTGGCATTTTCTTATAATGAAAATGAACAAACCTTTCCAAGTTGCATGATCAAGCAGCAAGTCTAAAGACAAAGACTAAAAAACCTGCCCTACTCTCCTCAGACTTCCCCAGAAAGATTCTCCAGGGACAGAGAAAAACTTAGCAGGGATGGATACCTTGGGACTGTTACATAAATCTCAACTGGGGGAGGGTTACCAGAGCAATGGGGAACACGATGATAAAACAGTTATAGGCAGAGCTTTAAAACAGTTGGTTTAACCTGATGCTTTAATTAAGATTTAAATACTGAATTCTTCCAAATATGCCTTCTGGAAATATATCATATTTGTTAAGATGCAAGTATATTATTCTGTGAGCCTGAGTAATCCCCAAAGAACCAAGTCCCAAGAGTAAAGGTGGATGCTGCTCAATTAGTTTATCTTGACTCGGCCTATGCTGGAAAAAACAAGGACTTTTTCATAAACCTTCATTGAACCATAAGTTTCTGCTAAGGAAAAGTGTACTAGAGTAAGGTACAGAATTCCTAGAATCTAATAACCAACCTCACCTAGTCACCCTGGAAGCTTGAATAAGTGGTTTCATTTTTTCAATCTCAATTCTTATGGCCACATAAATGTTAGCAGCATAAATGAAATAATTTTTTAAAGATTTATTTATTTATTTTGAGAGAGGAAGCAAGAGAATGGGGGCGGGGTACAGAGGGAGAGGGAGAGAGAATCCCAAGCACATTCTGTGCAGAGTACAGAGCCAGACACGAGGCTGGATCTCATGACACTGAGATCATGACCTGAGCTGAAACCAAGAGTTGGATACTTAAACGACTGTGCCATCCAAGTGCCCCTAAATGAAATAATTTTTTAAAGTGCATAAAACAGAGTTTGTCCTCCTTAAAAAGAAATTATTTTAATTCTTTTTATTATGATTTTCATATGGCTTATTATTATCACGTGGATGATATAAAATGCCTTTGTACTTTATCTTTTATTTGCCCTGATATGGTGAAAATAAAGAGAGAAGTCACTTGGCAAAACCATAAAATATCTGTCATATTATATTTTATGTCATTGTACATCCTTTCTGTTTTATTTTTACCCACTCCAGCACAAACATTTAAAATTATCTACAATTTACAGAAGTTTAATTTGGTTAAAGAAAAACATAAAACTCACTTCACACACACACACACACACACACACACACACACACA
>NW_019154085.1:91773311-91773711 GCF_002288905.1 Enhydra lutris kenyoni | reverse complement strand
TTTGTTTTGTGAGATTAAGAGTCACTTATGGTTTGTCTCCCTCACAATCCCATCTTATTTCATTCATTCTTCTCCTACCCCCTTAACCCCCCGTGTTGCATCTCCTCTCCCTCATATCAGGGAGATCATAGGATAGTTGTCTTTCTCCGATTGACTTATTTCGCTAAGCATGATACCATCTAGTTCCATCCACTTCGTCGCAAATGGCAAGATTTCATTTCTTTTGATGGCTGCATAGTATTCCATTGTGTATATATACCACATCTTCTTGATCCATTTGTCTGTTGATGGACATCTAGGTTCTTTCCATAGTTTGGCTATTGTAGACATTGCTGCTATAAACATTCAGGTGCACGTGCCCCTTCGGATCACTACGTCTGTATCTTTAGGGTAAATACCC